>NC_084731.1:22913511-22953511 GCF_033978785.1 Entelurus aequoreus | reverse complement strand
TAAAACCAGGTCCAGTTCAGATTACGTCCGGATCGGGCTCAGCAACACACACCTTCACCCATGTACACCAAAAACCAGGGAACACAACAGGTTGCATACAATCCACAAACAAAAATACATTTTCAAATTAAGCACCCATGTACAGTCCAGATCACATCCAAATCGAACTCAGCAACGCATACCTTCATTTATGTACACTTAAAGGCCTACTGAAATGAATTTTTTTTATTTAAACGGGGATAGCAGATCTATTCTATGTGTCATACTTGATCATTTCGCGATATTGCCATATTTTTGCTGAAAGGATTTAGTATAAAACAACGACGATAAAGATTGCAACTTTTGGTATCTGATAAAAAAAAGGCTTGCACCTACCGGAAGTAGCGTGACGTAGTCAGTTGAACATATACGCAAAGTTCCCTATTGTTTACAATGATGGCCGCATGAAGTGAGAGAGATTCGGACCGAGAAAGCGACAATTTCCCCATTAATTTGAGCGAGGATGAAAGATTTGTGGATGAGTAAAGTGCAAGTGAAGGACTAGTGGGGAGTTGAAGCTATTCAGATAGGGAAGATGCTGTGAGAGCCGGGGGTGACCTGATATTCAGCTGGGAATGACTACAACAGTAAATAAACACAAGACATATATATACTCTATTAGCCACAACACAACCAGGCTTATATTTAATATGCCACAAATTAATCCTGCATAAAAACACCTGCGTGTTTGTTATGCTAGCTCCTAGCTCCTCTGCTAGCTCCTAGCTCCATAGAACACGCCAATACAATTCAAACACCTGATCAACACACACAATCACTCAGCCCAAAAGACCGTTCACCTAACCCAAGGTTCATAAAGCTTATATATTTTTAAAAAGTTACGTACGTGACGCGCACATACGGTCAAGTTATCGAATGTTTAGCAGCCAAGGCTGCATACTCACGGTACCTGATATTCAGCTGGGAATGACTACAACAGTAAATAAACACAAGACATATATATACTCTATTAGCCACAACACAACCAGGCTTATATTTAATATGCCACAAATTAATCCTGCATAATAACACCTGCGTGTTTGTTATGCTAGCTCCTAGCTCCTCTGCTAGCTCCTAGCTCCATAGAACACGCCAATACAATTCAAACACCTGATCAACACACACAATCACTCAGCCCAAAAGACCGTTCACCTAACCCAAGGTTCATAAAGCTTATATATTTTTAAAAAGTTACGTACGTGACGCGCACTTACGGTACGGTACGTGTTATGCTAGCTCCTAGCTCCTCTGCTAGCTCCTAGCTCCATAGAACACGCCAATACAATTCAAACACATGATCAACACACACAATCACTCAGCCCAAAAGACCGTTCACCTAACCCAAGGTTCATAAAGCTTATATATTTTAAAAAAGTTACGTACATACGCAAAAAAAAGCCAAAGCTGCATACTCACAGTAGCACGTCTGCGTCTTTGTCATCCAAATCAAAGTAATCCTGGTAAGAGTCTGTGTTGTCCCAGTTCTCTACAGGCGTCTGTGTATCCAAATCAAAAGTCCTCCTGGTTAGAGTCTCTGTTATCCGAGTTCTTCCATCTTGACTGCATCTTTCGGGAATGTAAACAAAGAAGCGCCGGCTGTGTACTGTTGTGGCTGACTACGTTCGAAAAATACGTCCATTTCGCACCGACAACTTTCTTCTTTGCTTGCTTGGCTTCCTTCTCCATAATGCAATGAACATGATTGAAACAGATTCACGAACACAGATGTCCAGAATACTGTGGAATTATGAAATGAAAACAGAGCTTTTTCATATCGGCTTCAATGTGGAAGGCATACCCGTGTTCGCCGGGCTACGTCACACGCATACGTCATCCTCAGAGGCGTTTCGAACCGGAAGTTTAGCGGCAAATTTAAAATGTCACTTTATAAGTTAACCCGGCCGTATTGGCATGTGTTATAATGTTAAGATTTCATCATTGATATATAAACTATCAGACTGCGTGGTCGGTAGTAGTGGGTTTCAGTAGGCCTTTAAAATAGGGGATACAACAACAGATTGCATATCATATATAAACAAAATTACATTTTCAAAATAAGCCTTTGAGGACTTCCCATCTTTTTTTATGTTTTTTGGCATCATTATCGTTTTCAACCATATAATTTTCTAAAGTTAAAAAATACTGAATAAATGTTTTAAAGAAAGAAATACTAAGTGAATATCTGTTTTTTGCCTTAAAAATAAACCTTTTACCGAGTACTATAATTAAATTGACTAAATCATGACTGTCAATGAACTCTCCTAAAATAACAGAAACCACATCAAGCTTCATAAACAAACCAATCTTTAAACACATTTTTTCAACTTCCACCCAAAATGAAGACACAATATGACAATACCAAAACAAATGTAGGGTGGATTCAGGCTCCTGACAACAAAATCGGCAATCATATGACTCTGTCATATTCCATATTTTTAACATTTTTCCCATGGGTAGGAAGTTATAAATAATTTTAATTTGAAAATAACGATTTTGCACATCGATAGTGGTTTTGTAGATTAATTTGAATATTGCATCCCACGGCAACGGGCAGTCAAAAAAGTCCTCCCATTTTCCATATGTGTTGCATGGGGCAGCCTTCAAAGATTTCTTTATTAAATAAAACTTATATATTTTTCTATTTATTTTAGTTCCTTTTTACCAACTACAATTTCTTATTAAGGGTTTACAAATTAATAATTTAGTAGTTCCATAATTAATTTGTTTCCATCTTTTCCCAATGACTCCAGTTAGTTGATAAAATGAAAAGCTTGAACAAGCATCACCATACATATTTGTAAATTCATCATATTTCATAATTTTTCCATTCTCATTGATAATGTCATTGACAAAAATGATTCCTCTTTCAAACATATTTTTCCAAAAGAAAGGCTTTCCATCTATTACAATATTAGAGTTCATCCATATTATTTGCTGCAAAATATCATCTCTTTTTTCTGGTACATAATATTGAAAACACCACCATGAGTGGATTGTTTCCTTTATGAACCCCGCCATGTTTCCCAGCAGACTCTCTACATAAGAAAAATGGGAGGGGATCACTTGTAAAAAAGGATACAATTTCTTTTGATACAATACATGTTTTTTGTCCAACAGGACACTTGTGTACCACTCAGTGTTTAAATACATATTTGGAACAATTGATGCTTTTAAAGACAGACACATAGCTTCAAGGTTGAGAAGTTTCAGGCCCCCATCTTCATATTCATTGTACAAAACCTTTCTTTTAATCCTTTCTGGTTTGCCGTCCCAGACAAAATCGAAGACCCTCCGCTCATAAATCTTAAAAAAGTTTTGTGATGGAGCTGGTAATGATAAAAACAAATAAATAAATTGAGGAATAATTAATGAGTTGACAATAGATATTTTACCATACAAGGTTAAGGATTTCCCTTTCCATAATTGCATAATTTTGTCCAGCTTTCTTAGTCGATTATCATAATTTACTGAGCCTAGATCTTCCAGGTTCTCTGGGACAACAACACCAAGTATGTTAACTGGTCCATCTGTCCACAAAACAGGCACCTTGCATTCCATTCGAAAGGACGTTCCCTTTAGATTTCCGATCCTTAATATTTTACATTTATCATAATTTAGCTTAAGCCCAGATTGCTGTGAAAATATGTCCAAAAGATCAAGAAGGTTTTGCAGACAATGAGGATTGGGGCTTATAAAGAAGCTTGTATCGTCTGCATACATTTTTATTTTACTTTCAATATTATTATTACTGAGCCCCTTCAATATTTTTATTCAATCTAACTTTAATCGCCAATATTTCCATAGCAATAATAAATAAGTATGGAGACAAAGGGCACCCTTGTTTTAGACCTCTTAATAGAGGTATTGTCCCAGAGATGTATCCATTATTGATAATTCTACAATTAGTTTTATTATATAGCGTCTTGATCCAGTGTAATAAGGAGTTGCCAAAATTGAAAAAAACTAAGCTTTTACAAATAAAATCCAAGCTAATTTTGTCAAAAGCCTTCTCCAGATCGGCTACAAAAATGAATCCTCTTTTATTTTCCATATTATAATTCTCTATAATTTCTAATAACTGTCTAATATTGTTTCCTATATTTCTTCCTTGTAGGAAGCCTGATTGATCTTGGTGAATAATATTTGACAAAACAGACTTAAGTCGTGTAGCCAAACATTTTGCCAGGATCTTAGCATCATAACACTGAAGTGTTATTGGTCTCCAATTTTTTAGATGAACTGGGTCTTTATACTGACCATTTATTTCCTGTTTCAATAATAAGGAAATAAGACCTTCTGTTTGAGTGTTGGACAAAAAACCTGTTTTATACGAGTAATTCAAACTAGAAAGTAATGGTTTCTTAAGATTTTCATAAAATACTTGATAAACCTCAATAGGTATTCCATCTAATCCTGGGGTTTTCCCTGGATGAAAAGATTTAACAGCTTCCACAAGTTCTTCCTCTCTAATGAGGCCTTCACATGCTTTCTTCCGAATTCAATTTTCTTTCATAATTTTCTGGAAAAAAAGTTGTAGTTTCAGGAGGGATTACTGGATTAGAAAAAATGTTTTTAAAGTAATTTTCCATTTCTTTCAACAATGTGGTGTGTGTATCCAATACCTTTCCATTTGTTTTAATAAGCTTGGAAATGTTCTTTTTAGAACGATTTTTTGTTTGGATATTTAAAAAGAATTTTGAACAGTTCTCACCTTTTTTCATCCAGATTGCTCTGTTGCAGTCATAACTTTTCAATAATTCTTTTTCAACTAAATCTGCTAACTCCTCTTGTTTGGCTGTAAAGGTATTCAGTTGCTCACTAGTTAGATTATCATTACTGTCAATGTTTTTTTGTAAATCCTCAATTTCTTTCTTTAATTCCTGTTCTGACGCTTTAATTTTTTTTTTTTTTCCATGAAGAGTATGCAATGGCATATCCCCTAAAACAACATTTGAAGGCTTCCCAGACTATTTGGGGATTTGAAGATCCTACATTATTTAAAAAAAAATCAGTAATAAATTGCTTAGTTTTTTCGATAAATTCATCATCCTGTAGATGCATTTGATTAAACTTCCAATATCCGGGCCCACGTGTATTATCTTCAATTGCAATATTTATTCCTATACAATTATGATCAGAACGCAATTTATCATCGATTGATATTGCAGTCACTTGGTTTAGCAATGAAAATGATATCAAAAAATAGTCAATACGACTTGCCTGGTTTTGTCTTCTCCATGTATACCGTACTAACCTAGGGTTTTTGAATCTCCAGATATCAATTAAATCAAATGCATCCATAACATTTTGAATCTTTTGTAAAGATTGAGGATGATAATCCATTGAAAAGTTCCCTTTTCGGTCCAGAACTTTATCCAAAACAACGTTAAAGTCCCCCACAATAATAATTTCCCCTTGTTGTTCTTGCAACATGTCACTTATTTCTTCAAAAAAGGAAGGTTCATCAACATTTGGCCCATACAGATTCAAAACACACATCTTTTGACCTTGAATAATAATATTTAATATTAGCCAACGTCCTTGTGAGTCTTTTTCCATAGAGTTAAATTGAAAATTAAAGTTTTTTTTTATCAAAATCATAACACCTTTTGAATTTCTGTAACCATGTGAAAAGAAAATTGGACCATTCCATTTTTCTTCAGCTAAATGTGTTGAATGCGTTTCTTGAAGACAAAAAAGATCTTGTTTTTTTTCATTCAGCCACATAAATATAAATTTTCTTTTTCTGTTGTCTGCAAGACCATTGCAATTATAACTAATTATTCCAACTTCATTATCGTTCCTATAAATCATATAATCTGAGTAAATTCATTGTATATTTTATTGATTCTCTTAATACCATAAGTTTCATAGACATGAAAATCTTGTAACTAAAAACTGCAGCATCACTTGCTATTTCCAAGGAAACCAATATCCCCTCTAATAAAGCCACAGACATACCATTCACACCACAGCACCCAAGACAAACAAACATATAACCCCCAAAATATATAATTCGCTGACCGTTTCCCAACATCTAACTACATTGTCCAGTCCCAGAATAAACTAAAAAGCTCCACAAACAAAATGTCAAAACATATCCGTCAAGTCGTTACCATGGTGATGTCGCGATGACGCAATCACTGCGCGACATTGTTATTGTTCCTCACATGCTTCTGTACAGCTCACCGTTAACGTACAGTTTATCCACAACAAGACGAGCTTGTTGTCCTTTCTGCCTAAAGGACTTCATAATTGGAATCAACTTACGTCGTTTCTCCACCACCTCGATTGGATATTGGCTGGTCATGAAGAATTTAGTACCTTTCAGTCTTCTGGAGACAGCAAGCATTTCATCTTTGCATTTGGAGTTAGTAAACTTTACAAGCATAGGTCTCGGTTTAGCATCCTCCTTGCGTCTGCCAATCCTGTGTGCTCGCTCCATCTGGATCCTCTTAACTTCTTCCTCCGGGATGCCGAGTTGCTCCTGCAGAAAGGCTCTGACGAGGTTCTCCGCAATGCCGTAAGTTTCTCCTCCATCTTCGCTAATTCCCATGATTAGCAGGTTGTCCCGCATGCTCCTGCAGCGGAGTTCCAACAAGTCTGCCTTTAATTTCTCGTTCTCCGTTGTCAGTCTTGTAGTTTCGAGTTTCAGGCTTGTTAGCTCAACTTTTAGCGTTGTCTGTTCCTTTTTTATCTCCACCATTTCAGCGTGATTGTGCTCGACTGATTTTTTCAGCTCTGAAACGTCAGTTTTTAGTTCATCCAAAATGTCCAATTTTCCAAGTTTTTCAACCATGGCTTGCAATATTTTTCGATCGTCCGGAGTAAACGTTGCTTTTTCATCCAAATCACTGGAGGACAATTGATCACGGCCGCGTTTTGACTCCTTTGATCCGCGTTGTGGCATGTTTGCAGGTGATCAATGAGTCACTCGGCGTTCGAGGCACCTTACCTTCCGCCAAATCACCCTCGTGAGGAGTATATATCTCACCAATTGCAGAGAGGTGGATATATATAACGGAAACGACTTAAATTATTGTGTCATTGGAGCGTTTATGCCATTATTAACATTATATACTGGGACTTGTGTAGAGACGGTCTCAACTCACGTTGCTCACGGCGGCCATCTTTTCCTGAGAGGGGAGGTTGCCACATTGTTTGTGTGTTGTATGTAGACCACATTGCTTAGCAGAGTTCAGTGATGCAAATGCATGTCAAGTTGATCAACACATTGTATTATTCTCCAGTGCAATAACAGTACTGAAATGAAGGCTAAAAGGGCATTAATGGGAGCTTTTAAAAAAAAAAAAAAAAAAAAAAAGTAGTAAATAAATTGTTACTTTTCAAAGTAACGCATTACTTTTTGGTGTAAGTAACTGAGTTAGTAACTGGGTTACTTTTGAAATGAAGTAACTAGTAACTATAACTCATTACTGGTTTTCAGTAACTAACCCAACACTGTATATATATATATATATATATATATATATATATATATATATACATACATACACACATTATATATATATATATATATATATATATATATATATATATATATATATATATATATATATATATATATATATATATATATATATATATACACACACACATATATATATACACACAAATATATATGTGTATATAAATATATACATATATATATATATATGTGTATATATATATATATATATATATATATATATATATATATATATATATATATATATATATATATATATATATATATATATATATATTTATATATATATATATATATATTTATATACACATATATATTTGTGTGTGTGTGTGTGTGTGTGTGTGTGTGTGTGTGTGTGTGTGTGTGTGTGTGTGTGTGTGTGTGTGTGTGTGTGTGTGTGTGTGTGTGTGTGTGTGTGTGTGTGTGTGTGTGTGTGTGTGTGTGTGTGTGTGTGTGTGTGTGTGTGTGTGAACCAACACTAAATGTAGTAAATTATTAAAAGGAAGGAAACAAAAATATCCACTTGACTTGAAGGGGGACTTTAAGGAACCGATGACTACCCTTTAAGCACAAGAATAAATTATTACCAAACTCAGTAATTTCACTTCTGTCTTTTGGTGAAAAACAGTTAAAAGATTTCTACATGTCAGCGCGGAACAAAACAATGTACGAGCAGGTTTGACTTTAAACAATCTTTAGGAGCTTTGTGAAGAAACCTTGATAACGGAGTGCCAACATAGTTCTGTGATGGACATTTTCTAGTCAAATTATTTTTGGAAGTTTAAATTAGGTGTCAATAAGTATTCCTCAGATGACTGAAACTACCATTATTGTAAGTACAGTGCTATCATGTTTTTCTACACCCGGCGTTTCGTATGAATCAGTTTATGATAAAATGTTGGTTACCACACAGCCAAAAACATTACAAAAATAGTCAGTTTGACAAGGTAAAAATCCCATGCATCAGGCTCTGCTTTGTTTGAGTTGACTATGACTGCAAAATAAGCCCTCATGGGGCCGAAGAATGTTTACAAGTTCCATGACTTTGGTAAAGAAGGTGAGAAACACTATTGAATTCTAGAAATAACTCATAGCAAAGTAGAGAAGTGGTCTCCGTGCGACTCTCCCCTCCCCTGCTCACTCTGTGCTCTTTGTTATAATCGGCAAAAAAGTTTATTCAATAAATAAGAGTGATATTAAATGGTAATTCACCCATTTGATTCGTCATTTGTACGTGTTTCACATTGTTCCCTGTATGTAAAACTAATTGTTCTCTATAAAATGTTTTGAGTTAATATTTTGGGTGGACTACAGTGTTTCCTTGCCACTTAGCGGTTCACTTACTACGGTCTCAATGCATCACAGATTTTTAAAATGAAAACAAGTATTTTTAGAAACATGTATTCCAATAAAGAGACAAAGAGCAGCTCAAAGACCACTATGAAGAGACACAAGCGGGGACATACACTATATTGCCAAAAGTATTTGGCCACCCATCCAAATGATGAGAATCAGGTGTCCTAATCACTTGGCCCGGTGTATAAAATCAAGCACTTAGGCATGGAGACTGTTTCTACAAACATTTGTGAAAGAATGGGCCGCTCTCAGTGATTTCCAGCGTGGAACTGTCATAGGATGCCACCTGTGCAACAAATCCAGTTGTGAAATTTCCTCGCTCCTAAATATTCCAAAGTCACCTTTATTATAAGACAAGTGAAGAGTTTGGGAACAACAGCAAGTCAGCCACCAAGTGGTAGGCCACGTAAACTGACAGAGAGGGGTCAGCGGATGCTGAAGCGCATAGTGCAAAGACTTTCTACACAGTCAGTTGCTATAGAGCTCCAAACGTCATGTGACCTTCCAATTAGCCCACGTACAGTACGCAGAGAGCTTCATGGAATGGGTTTCCATGGCCGAGCAGCTGCATCTAAGCCATGCATCACCAAGTCCAATGCAAAGCGTGGGATGCAGTGGTGTAAAGCATGTCGCCACTGGGCTCTAGAGCAGTGGAGACACCTTCTCTGGACTGATGAATCACGCTTTTCCCTCTGGCAATCTGATGGACCAGTCTGGATTTGGAGGTTGCCAGGAGAACGCTACATTTCGGACTGCATTGTGCCGAGTGTGAAATTTGGTGGAAGAGGAATTATGGTGGGGGGTTGGTTTTCCAGGAGTTGGGCTTGGCCCCTTAGTTCCAGTGAAAGGAACTTTGAATGCTCCAGGATACCAAAACATTTTGGACAATTCCATGGGATGGCACTTCAAGTTCATATGTGAGTAAAGGCAGGTGGCCAAATACTTTTGGCAATATAGTGTAGATTTCCCTCTCCCTGACTTGGGTCACCGGGGCCCCCCTATGGAGCCAGGCCTGGAGGTGGGGCTCGAACATTGCTTTAACAATGATCTATGCAAACACTGTTGGCATTTTAAACTCAGAAAAGTGTTTACATGCTATCAGATATCAGTTCCAAAACGGTTCCGGTGCTTAAATGGTGACCAAACTACTTAGAAATAGTAATAAACGGATAAGCGGTAGAAAAATGGATGGATGGATGGATAAATGAAACAATGTTGTCAAAAAACAAGGTTTGTTTTTTATTTTACTGAATTTTTTGACAAAAACGTTGAACAAAATAGCAATTTATATATGTTACTAATACACCGTATTATTATTATAAGGCGCACTGCAGATGAATGGTCTATTTTCAGGACTTATGCAGATCCCAAATACAGATCAGCAGGTACCAGAAGGTAAGAAAAGTTTCTTTTGCATAATATTGCTGTGGGGGGCGGGTGCAGTCAGCGCTGCCTGTAGGAGGAAAAGTCACCACCGCTGTCCATGGTACTGATGACGAGCACCAGCGGGCAGGGGCGGGGCATGTGCTGACGGCGAGACACAGCTGGCAGGTGAGTAGATTTCACAGGTGGTACATGTTAATCTAATCATCTGTTGTCTTTAACAGTAAGCGGTGGGGAGCAGAGCGAGAGAGAGGATTGGGAGTGACGGCAACATCACGACATGCCGGAAAAGACTTTGAAAAAGCCTGTTAAAAACATTAAAACTTTGTTAAACCTGCACGCTTGGCTCTTGTGCCGTGTCTACAGTGGAGCTGCTAGGAAGCGACTTCCATAATTGTGAAACAAAACGCCAGATAATATGTCTTACCTTCTACACAGAGCATAATAATACTCGTATGTTGAAGCACAGTACAATCCATCAAGCGGTGCGGCTTAAGAGCTTACCAAAGTCGTACTAAAACACGTTGATAGATTTTTGAGCGCCGTGAGTAATGTTCTAAAATTTCAAGGGAACATATACAACAGTGTTTCTCACACATTCATTTATTTGTGGCGGCCCGCCACGAAAGAATTACGTCCGCCACAAGTAAAATTAAAAAAAAAAAAAAAAAAAAAAATTGTTTTTATTTATTTTATTTTTTTGTCCTGTCCAGCTTCTCAGGCAAATCATATAGTTGATGTAGATGCCCATATAGGCTGTTCAGATTTACTTTACAAAAGAAAAGTGTAGGATACTTCTCTTGTTGCCTTATTTGTATTTGACCACTACTGTCTTCTGTTTATTTGTTACTGACTGTGGCAGGACACCTCTGCCTCTGTTTCACTTTATGTTGCTGGTAAATAATATGGTTGTAGTAGTAGGCTAAAGTTACATTATTTAGTATGCACTAATTAAAAGGGCAGAGATTTAAGAGACATTTTAGCTTTTATATTTTATAAGATATATTTTTTGTAAGAACCACAATTAATAAATATATTTCAGTGAATAACTTATTGTTCAAATCTGTATATAAATATGTACATAAAGTGTTGTAATTATATTGTAAAACGGATGGATGGATGGACGTTTAAAACAAAACTGTTATTAATTAGTAAGTGTACATTTTTTCAGCCTTTTTAGAGAAAATCATATCATTGTAGTAAATTATGCAAATTACTCGATGATGTCATGGTGACCACGCCCATAGCCACGCCCATAGCCGCGCCCCGACCACCACAGGTATCTTGGCAGTTTATGGGAAACACTGTACAATGTTGGTGTGGTTTACTTGAGTCATGTTGCAGTCTACACGTACCTCCTATGTGTGACTGCCATCATATTGCAGTCTACACATATCTCTTATGTGTGACTGCCATCTACTGGTCACACTTATCATTTCGCCATGTACCAAATAAAAGAGCTTCGAGGTCGGTAAGCACAACCAAAATTATCCCGTACATTAGGCGCACCGGGTTATAGGGCGCACTGTCGACTTTTGAGAAAATGAAAGGATTTTAAGTGTGCCTTATAGTCCGGAAAATACGGTAAATAAAATTATAAGTAATATATTTACCAATATATAATCAAATTTACAGCATTTTTTAACAGTAAAAACCAGTAGCAATACAGAACACTGATTTTACAATAGGCCAAATTCAAGTGCAATTGATAGACAATTCTGGCGAGGCTCGACTACCATTGCAGAAGTGTTGGCTTATTATTAGCCAACACTAATAATAAGCTACAAAACATACAGAACTAAGTAGCTTCCATTTCTAAAGTTTCTTATATCTCCTGGCATCAAGCAGCAGATGAAAGACTGTGACTCTGCTTGCTTACTGCACAAACATTGTTGACACCTAATGTGATTTTAGCGGGACATCCAGCTGAAAGCACACTGGGGTAATAACGCTCTTAATGAGAAATGCTTTGAGATTGAGCGCTTGGTGAGATAGCTGCAACACACAGCTTTTGCTTTTAATGAAGTAAGTGTTTCTCTTATCACGCACGATACGAAACGATTACTTAAATAATTGGTCACCAAAATGAAGTTTCAAATAAAAAACAGTGAGATGTGTATTTCTTAAAAAGTAATTCTGAGACCTCAAATGGACAGAAAGTACAACGACGATCTTGTCTTCCAAGAAGATCGCAAACACAGCCAAAATTAATGATTTCAAAATACCGAATACACCGGTGGCGGGCCGTGCATTTCCCACCTAGGCCTTCAGTGTAGTCCGACTTCAATGATTACTTCTCAAAACACTAGGGTTGTCCGATAATATCGGACTGCCGATATTATTGGCCGATAAATGCTTTAAAATGTAATATCGGAAATTATCGGTATCGGTTTCAAAATTATCGGTATCAGTTTCAAAAAGTAAAATGTATGACTTTTTAAAACGCCGCTGTGTACACGGACATAGGGAGAAGTAAATAAACCTTAAAGGCACTGCCTTTGCGTGCCGGCCCAGTCACATAATATCTACGGCTTTTGACACACACAAGTGAATCCATGCATACTTGGTCAACAGCCATACAGGTCACACTGAGGGTAGACGTATAAACAACTTTAACACTGTTACAAATATGCGCCACACTGTGAACCCACACCAAACAAGAATGACAAACACATTTCGGGAGAACATCCG
This sequence comes from Entelurus aequoreus, assembly GCF_033978785.1. Lineage (NCBI taxonomy): Eukaryota > Metazoa > Chordata > Actinopteri > Syngnathiformes > Syngnathidae > Entelurus > Entelurus aequoreus. Next base: position 22,940,553 of record NC_084731.1, on the reverse strand, counting down.
CACCGTAACACAACATAAACACTACAGAACAAATACCCAGAACCCCTTGCAGCACTAACTCTTCCAGGATGCTACAATATACACCCCCACCCCAACCCCGCCCCGTCAACCTCCTCATGCTCTCTCAGGGAGAGCATGTCCCAAATTCCAAGCTGCTGTTTTGAGGCATGTTAAAAAAAATAATGCACTTTGTGACTTCAATAATAAATATGGCAGTGCCATGTTGGCATTTTTGTCCATAACTTGAGTTGATTTATTTTGGAAAACCTTGTTACATTGTTTAATGCATCCAGCGGGGCATCACAACAAAATTAGGCATAATAATGTGTTAATTCCACGACTGTATATATCGGTATCGGTTGATATCAGAATCGGTAATTAAGAGTTGGACAATATCGAAATATCGGATATCGGCAAAAAAAAGCCATTATCGGACATTTCTACAAAATACCATAATTTATGTCCCCACATGACCATTGCTGGAGAAATACTATACAGAAACACATTTACACATTACCACTGTGTACCAAACGGGTTATTTTCTGCAACATTTAAAAATCAATAAACCCGCATCAGCAATTCAAGTTAAGTTAATAGTTTAAGTACCACTGATAGTCATTGTGAAATTACCCTCTGCATTTCACCCATCCCCTTGTTCCACTCCCTGGGAGGTGAGGGGAGCAGGGAGCAGCAGCAGTGGCCACGCTCGGGAATCATTTTGGTGAGTTCACCCCCAATTCCAACCCTTGATGCTGAGTGCCAAGCAGGGATGTAATGGGTCCCATTGTTGTAGTCTTCGGTATGACTTGGTTTGAACTCACGACCTACCGATCTCAGGGCGGACACTCTAACCACAAGGCCACTGAGCAGGCATAAAACATATCTTATGTGGTTCTGTCAAAAGTAAAATTGGAAAAAACATAGTAAACGTGAAAAAATAAAGAAATAAAATATTTGAACCCACAATTTTGGCACCCATTCGACGCCGTATAGCCCCTCATAGTCGGTTGATTCGAGTGGAAATGGCAGGGATCGTCTCACAAGATGTAGTTTCTCTTTAAATATCCTTCTTGAAAATGGCCTTGCAAATATATATCTGCCACCTAATCAACATGTTGCTCTCCTCCTTTGTGAGTACCGGAGAGTTTTCTGTGGCTTTCTATGGCTCATATGGGTCCTGTGCCACTTTCTGTTTTCGCAACTTGTGATTGGATACTCACTTGGGAGTCCCAAGTGAGTATCCAATCACAGCGTGAGGCCAGCTAGAAGGCCTTACTGACAACAACTAGTGATCTGATTGGCTATCGCAATTGTCTATCAACTGTTTGACACCCGCATTGTTGATTCTGAAGGCCCCAGGCAGATTTGGTACAGCATGGCAACATAAGCTATCTGAATTCTGATTGCATACAACTCAAACCTAAAAACAACAGCACTGGAAAGAGCATAATATGACATGAAAAGAATATGAATATTTTTAGATATTTAGGGAAAGTCAATTAAAAATTACTTTTATCTTTAATTATGATCATGATTTCTGGTTATGTTAGGGCCAGCAGAGAAGACCATGTTGGCCATGACGGCCCACCACAGGAATACACCAGTAATAACTGAAATTTACACTTGAGAAACCCGGCATATTGATCAGGTTTTGATTGTTAGGTGCAATATGAGCTGATAGGAGGACCAGTGCATGCTATGTGTCAAGGACGACGCGCATCGTGCACAATTGCGACCTTTAGGGATATTTTTTAAGTGACAGAAATTAGATAGGGCTGCATCGATTACCGTAATTTCTGGACTATAAGCCGCTACTTTTTCCCCTCGTTCTGGTCCCTGCGGCTTATACAACGGTGCGGCTTATTTACGGCCTGTTCTTCTCCGACACCGACGAAGAGGATTTCGGTGGTTTTAGTACGCAGGAGGAAGACGATGACACAATGATTAAAGACTGACTTTTCATACACCGGTAGGCTGGTTATTTTGATAACGTACATGCGAGCACTTTGTATTACTTTGCACCGTTGTATTATTTGTACTCTGCACGAATGCTGTTCGCCATGTCAAAGATGTGAAAGTTTGATTGAATGATTGAAAGATTTATAGTTAATAAATGGGACGCTTTGCGTTCCCAAACAGCCATCTCTGTCCCGACAATCCCCTCCGTGGTAGCAGGAACCCCTATATACTGCGGTAATTACACATCAAAACCCTGCGGCTTATAGTCGGGTGCGGCTTATATATGGAGCAATCTGTATTTTCCCCTAAATTTAGCTGGTGCGGCTTATAGTCAGGTGCGGCTTATAGTCCGGAAATTACGGTGAATCGATCAGGAAAAAAAGCTCCAATTTATATTACGTTGCTTTGACTAATCATTTGAGTGTAACTAATAAAAATGTATCAAATCCGGACAGCATGGAGTGCAATAAACAGACATAGTTTCAACACGGCCGCTGCAATAGAGCCACATAAGAGCTATGGTGTGTGGGTGTTGTGATCTTTGTGGCTGTGAACAAGGGAGGGTTTTTTCCCCCTAATTTGTATTATTGCCCAAATGTTAAAAGTGGAGGTTCAATGATGAAAAAATAAAATAAAAGTTGTGTTTTTCCTAAAATACGCATTAAGGCTATAATGTGTGTTTTATATAATCATTATTCAAACAAACTGATAGGGTTGTACGGTATACCGGTATTAGTATAGTACCGCGACACTAATGAATCATATTCTGTACTATACCGCCTCTAAAAAGTACCCCCCGTCCCCCCCGTCCCCCGAGCAGAGGAGCATGTTCGGCAGCGCACAATCACAGAGTACTTACAAGCAGACACAGTGTGTAGACAGAAAAGGGAGAACGAACGCATTTTGGCTTAAAAACTAAAGATAAAGGTGAAGTTATAACACTGAAACGCCCTCAGGAAGAGGTGCTTTAAGACATGGCTAGCTAGCTAGCGGCTAAAGTCCAGCCGCAGTCTGCAGTGTTATAGCTACTTCTAAATCACTAATCCTCGCTTCCATGGCGACAAATAAAGTAAGTTTCTTACAAGTATCATCCCTGCAGGACGAGGAATAGCTAAACATGTTTCACTACACACCGTAGCTCACCCGCGTCACAATGTAAACAAACACCACGGGTGGATCTACACCTAACATCCACTGTAATGATACCAAGTACAGGAGCGTATCTCGTCGATACTACTATGATTACATTGATATTTTTTAGCATCACAAAATCTTCTTTTGTTTTTTTTAAATTCATATTATGTTTACAAACTCAAGAAATACGTCCCTGGACACATGAGGACTTTGAATATGACCAATGTATGATCCTGTAACTACTTGGTATTGGATTGATACCTAAAATTGTGGTATCATCCAAAACTAATGTAAAGCATCTAAACAACAGAAGAATAAGTGACTATTACATTTTAACAGAAGTGTAGATAGAACATGTTAAAAGAGAAAGTAAGCAGATATTAACAGTATATGAACAAGTAGATTAATTATTCATTTTCTACCACCTTAATAATTTAGACAAAATAATAGAATGATAAATGACACAATATATTACTGCATATGTCAGCAGCTAAATTAGGAGCCTTTGTTTGCTTACTTACTACTAAAAGACAAGTTGTCTTGTATGTTCACTATTTTATCTAAGGACAAACCTGCAAAGAGAAACATATGTTTAATGTACCGTAAGATTTTTTTGTTAAAATAAAGTCAATAATGCAATTTTTTGTGGTTTCCTTTATATTTATAAAAGTATGGAAAAGTACCGAAAAGTATCAAAATACATTTTGGTACCAGTACCAAAACATTGGTATCGGGACAACACTACAAACTAATCGATATATCGCTCGATTATTAGAATAATCCATAGCTGCAGCCCTAGAATTAGGTTTTACTTCTTCATGGGATTGGTGAGATTTTCTCAAGGCACCAACATCACATCCTTTCTTGTTTGGATGTCTGCTTCTAACTTTATTCTAAATATTATGAAGATATTCGGAACTGGATCATTGATGATCAGCATCCCTTTCAACAGTTTAGTTGTTCACTTTCCCCAGAGCCAGATGTCTACAGGATATGCTTTATTAAGATCTGAACAACATGAAGAGCATCTTTGACTTACTGGTGCATTACTGTCTAAAAGGCAAAGTTATTCGGACCAATAAAAGGCTAATACACTTCTGGGGAGTGGAATTACTCAGAAGTTATCTCAGCCTGAAGAACATGACCACAACCTCTGATGTTGTTTGGATCAATAAAGCCCATTAAAGTAGAGACCTCAAACACAGATAAGGCCGCATTACCACAACTTAATACTGCTTACTTTACTGCAAAGAACAGAACACAAACCAGGACAGAGAAAATGTCATGAAAAAAATGACCAGGGAGGACATTTTCATCAACCTAAAGGGTAGTTAAACAACAGGGTTGCAACTTCGCAACTCAAACTCAGTAGTAGGGGTGTGGGGAAAAAAAAAAATACTGTTAATCGCGATTCTTATTTGTAACAATTGATAATCGATTAAAAGAAATTTACAAACAGATTTTTTTTTACTGTGTATATATATGTGTGTATATATATATATATATATATATATATATATATATATATATATATATATATATATATATATATATATATATATATATATATATATATATATATATATATATATATATATATATATATATATATATATATATTAGGGCTGTGAATCTTTGGATGTGCCACGATTCGATTCAATATCGATTCTTGGGGTCACGATTCGATTCAAAATCGATTTTTTTTTTTTCAATTCAACACGATTCCCGATTCAAAAGGATTCTCTATTCATTCAGTACATAGGATTTCAGCAGGATCTACCCCAGTCTGCTGACATGCAAGCAGAGTAGTAGATTTTTGTAAAAAGCTTTTATAATTGAAAAGGACAATGTTTTATCAACTGATTGCAATAATGTAAATTTGTTTTAACTATTAAATGAACCAAAAATATGACTTATTTTATCTTAGTGAAAATATTGTGTTGTCAAGCTTATGAGATGCGATGCAAGTGTAAGCCACTGTGACACTATTGTTCTTTTTTTTTTATTTTTATAAATGTCTAATGATAATGTCAATGAGGGATTTTTAATCACTGCTATGTTGAAATTGTAACTAATATTGATACTGTTGTTGATAATATTCATTTTTGTTTCACTACTTTTGGTTTGTTCTGTGTCGTGTTTGTGTCTCCTCTCAATTGCTCTGTTTATTGCAGTTCTGAGTGTTGCTGGGTCGGGTTTGGTTTTGGAATTAGATTGCATTGTTATGGTATTGATGTGTATTGTTTTGTTGGATTGATTAATTTAAAAAAATAAAAATGCTTTTTTTTTTTAAATTAAAAAAAATGCCCTAATGTGTGTATATACTGTATATATATACTGTGTGTGTATATATATATATATATATATATATATATATATATATATATATATATATATATATATATATATATATATATATATATATATATATATATATATATATATATATATATATATATATATATATATTCCCCCCCAAAATCTGTCCTGTCTAGCTTCTCAGGCAAATCATATTGTTGATGTAGATGTCCATATATGCTGTACAGATTTAAATTAGAAAGGAGAAGTGTTGGATACTTCTCTTGTTGCCTAATTTGTATTTGACTTTATTAGATATTTGGGTGAATTGTATTAAACAACACCAAGTTTTTTAAGTAATTTATTACCAAAATGGTCAATCCTAACATAACTTCGGTTCGTAAACAGCCCCTTACGTTTGCAAAGACTTTCTTTGAATTGCTTAAATGCATAAGAACAGATGTTGCACAATGTTCTTATGGTTCTGCAATGAGCGGGTAAGAAAAAAATGAGAAGGAATGTCTTAGAGCGGGGGGGTCTGCAACGCGGGGCTTTCTAGCCACAAGCGGCTCTTTAGCGCCGCCCTAGTGGCTCCCCGGAGCTTTTTCAAAAATGTATGTAAATGGCAAAAAGATGAGGAAAAAAAAAAATTTTTGTTTTACTATGGTTTCTGTAGGAGGACAAAAATGACACAAACCTCCCTAATTGTTAGAAATCCCACTGTTTACATTACACATGCTTCACTGATGAGAGTCATTTTGTCCTAATTCCGGAAGTTCTCGAACGCACCGTAGTTTGTTTGCATGTACAACTTTCCTTGATGCTGCCACAGAAAGACATGTTTTTTGCCACTCCTTCTTTGTCTCATTTTGTCCATCAAACTTTTCATGCTGTTTGTGAATGCACAAAGGTGAGCTTTGACTTGTGTGGAGTGCTAATCAAACATATTTGGTCACTGCAAGACTGCAAGCTAATCGATGCTAACATGCTATTCATGCTAGCTGTATGTGCATAATGCATCATAATGCTCGTATGTTAGTAGAGATGTCCGATAATATCGGACTGCCGATAAATGCTTTAAAATGTAATATCGGAAATTATCGGTATCGGTTTCAAAAAGTAAAATGTATGACTTTTTAAAACGCCGCTGTGTACACAGACGTAGGGAGAAGTACAGAGCGCCGGCGTGGCGGCCCAGTCACATAATATCTACGGCTTTTCACACACACAAGTGAATGCAATGCATACTTGGTCAACAGCCATACAGGTCACACTGAGGGTGGCCGTATAAACAACTTTAACACTGTTACAAATATGCGCCACACTGTGAACCCACACCAAACAAGAATGACAAACACATTTCGGGAGAACATCCGCACCGTAACACAACATAAACACAACAGAACAAATACCCAGAATCCCTTGCAGCAATAACTCTTCCGGGACGCTGCAATATACACCCCCGCTACCCCTCCCCCCACCTCAACCTCCTCATGCTCTCTCAGGGAGAGCATGTCCCAAATTCCAAGCTGCTGTTTTGAGGCATGTTAAAAAAAAAATGCACTTTGTGACTTCAATAATAAATATGGCAGTGCCATGTTGGCATTTTTTCCCATAATTTGAGTTGATTTATTTTGGAAAACCTTGTTACATTGTTTAATGCATCCAGCGGGTCATCACAACAAAATTAGGCATAATAATGTGTTAATTCCACGACTGTATGTATCGGTATCGGTTGATATCGGAATCGGTAATTAAGAGTTGGACAATATCGGAATATCGGCAAAAAAGCCATTATCGGACATCTCTACTAATAATACCAAAATAATGCGGTTGTAAGATATTTATACTAACACAGATAATTGTAAACGCTAATGCTAACGACGCTAGTGTCATTAGAATATGATAGCACGTACAAATATGCATGAAAACACTCCTACGGACATCATACATGGAACGGTTTAGTAAGTATAAATAGTTGTAGTTATTTTGTAAAACTTACAAACGTTGTTTGGCGTTTTGGATAAAGAATCTATACAGGTAGAAAAGCTATGAACGGTAAGAAGATGGAATGGCATTCTACTTACAGTTAAAAGCACTAAATGGAAGGACACTGCAGCAACTGCAGTGAGAAAACTCAACCAAACAAATTTTATTATGGCCGTCAGTGGAGAAAAATCCATAAATTAGCTGCACTGTCTTATAAGCCGCAGGGTTTAAAGCAGAGGTGGGACCAAGTCATTGCTTTGCAAGTCACAAGTAAGTCTCAAGTCTTTGCCCTCAAGTCTCGAGTCAAGTCCCGAGTCAAGACAGGCAAGTCCCGAGTCAAGTCCAAAGTCAAGACTAGAAAGTCTCAAGTCAAGTCCCAAGTCCTGCATTTTGAGTTTCGAGTCCTTTCAAGTCCTTTTAACCACAGACTAATATTTTTACACAGATTGTGTATGCTTTTAAAACGCTGTATTTATTTATTAAAACAAGTGCATTTGAAATTGCAGGAAAAAAAATAGTGCTGACATTGCAATTCATAATAGCACTATTAACCAGTCATTTTAATAGTTTAAACAATTTTAAACATTTAACTCATTCCTTTACAGAATAAACACATTTGCAAAAACAAACATTAACATACTATTGGTTGTATTTTATGAAAATAACATTACCACAAAGTTGAGAAGGAGCAAAGATCTTCAATATTTGTATGTGAGAATCACAAAGAAATCTTCTGGGGGAGGATGACGCCCCTACAGGGGTTTGGTTTACAAACTTTCAGCCCCACCTAAAACAAAATTCACCAGCCGCCACTGATTATGATGCATTCTCATTTTAGGCAAAATATAAGACAATACTTTCTTAACAGTATAATTGTAACCAGGAATAAGTCTTCAAGTAACAATATTCAAATACTAACATTGTTGGGTAAGACAGCATTTGGTTTTATTCTGAATCCAGTTAAACAGATTGGTGGTTTTAGCTGATATAAAGACTTTCAGGTGTTTATATATGTTTAAGTATTTGGCAGACGCTTTTATCCAAAGCGACATACATAAAAAATACATATATAACAATCACTGTAAACATTATCATTTAAGGGAAGAATGTAATACAAAATATCAATACAAAGTGTCAAACCAGAAAAAACTCTCTGCTGCTGCAGCAACAGAGTTACAGTCTATAGGTCCCTAAAATATATAGATATCTAATGTATTCATACATTGTTTATGTAGGATATACGCATGTATATATAATCTAATCATATTGTTTCTTCAACTTAAAAATAGCTGACCGTTTTTTTCCCCCTTCTCTGGGATTATATTCCCAGTTTTGATCTCGGACGTCTGGTCATTTATAGCGTATAAGAATATTATATTACTGTTAAGCAAACTATGAATAATAAAAACGCCAAAACATGTGTCCGTTATCATAGCTACACGTATGACAAAAAAACGCGTGAAAATCAGTGGTATTCAGTGAGGTAAAATGAATTAAATTTGCTGACAGTTCATTGCTCCTGCCAAATGAATTGCACTGAGTGGAGCGGATCACCACTCCAAGATGGCGGCTCCGCGTCTCGTCTGCGCCAGTAGGCAGTAGCGCTCGATGCTGCGTACCCTTATAAGATGCCTATGGGTATAACGTTAGCAGTGAGTTTACAGCCTCACTGATTTAACTACACAGCAAATAAAAGTAATGTTACTTAGCCAATAAACGTTAGCTTACATTCAAAACTTACCCTTCTTTGTGCAACTTCAAATGTCGAACGAAGTTGGAAGTTGTTGCGTCTCCGTCTGTAATATTCGAACTGCGTGATTTGCATACGGCAATTCGTTTTTTGTTGACCAAGTCGTAGTTTTTATACCCGAACGAAACCAACTTTGGCATAATTGTTTCTCACTGCCGCATTGTTTGACAACTCATGTTCGGTGGTTGTCCTGCAATTTGATTGGATGAGAGCTGTGTGATGAAAACAACGTAGATCTAATTTGATTGGCTGTTGTACTGACAGCACACCAGCTGACAAGCAGCACACACGCTTATAGACACAGACGTATAAAATGAAAGATACGGAGCGCTCCCAAATAACTTTTTAAGGTTTGGGTTTTGGGGAAAGTAGCAAGTCATGTCAAGTCAAAAGGCTCAAGTCCAAGTGAAGTCACAAGTCATTGATGTTAAAGTCTAAGTCGAGTTGCAAGTCTCTTTACATTTTGTCAAGTCGAGTCTAAAGTCAACAAATTCATGACTCGAGTCTGACTCGAGTCCAAGTCATGTGACTCGAGTCCACACCTCTGGTTTAAAGTGTAGGGAAAAAGCAGCGCCTTCTAAACGGAATTTACGGTAATTTAAATGACAATGTGATCATGTTGATTTTGCTCACACTTATGTCATATAAAGTAACTAGATCAGTCTATAGTTTATTGTTAAAAGCTACGAATACAATCACTTAAAAAAGTGAGTTATGATTAAACTGCTGTTTTCGCTGCAGAGTGTGACATAAGATGAGCTGGGTGTATTATTAACTCCATGCTGCCCGGACACCAGGGCCCGCTTTAACAGATGTGCTTTTTATGTGGCTGGTTCCTCTGGAGTTTAAATGGCTGTGTCCACATCGATGGAGATCATAAAACATGTTTTTGAAACTTGGGGAAGATTATTGTCGACATGACAGCAAGGGAGCAGGGATCAGCGTAGCTCATCTTTTCGCCAAGCTGTCCGCCTCGTATCGCTCGAATGCCGCTGATATTTGTTTTAATGGGTAGAAAAAAGTCCAGAATGTGAAACATACATAAAACATGACGGAAATATAACAGGTATACAATAGTATGCTAGTCATGCTAGTACTGTGTTAGGGTGTGTTAGGCGTTTTACTATGAATACAGTTTGCTATTAGACATGTCCGATAATGGCTTTTTTGCCGATATCCGATATTCCGATATCGTCCAACTCTTAATTACCGATTCCGATATCAACTGATACCGATATATACAGTCGTGGAATTAACACATTATTATGCCTAATTTTGTTGCGAGGCCCCGCTGGATGCATTAAACAATATAACAAGGTTTTTCAAAATAAATCACCTCAAGTTATTGAAAAAAATGCCAACATGGCACTGTCATATTTATTATTGAAGTCACAAAGTGCATTATTTTTTGTAACATGCCTCAAAACAGCAGCTTGGAATTTGGGACATGCTCTCCCTGAGAGAGCATGAGGAGGTTGAGGCGGGCGGGGTGGGGGGGGGGTATTGTAGAGTCCCGGAAGAGATAGTGCTGCAAGGGGTTCTGGGTATTTGTTCTGTTGTGTTTATGTTGTGTTACGGTGCGGATGTTCTCCCGAAATGTGTTTGTCATTCTTGTTTGGTGTGGGTTCACAGTGTGGCGCATATTTGTAACAGTCTTAAAGTTGTTTATATGGCTACCCTCAGTGTGACCTGTATGGCTGTTGACCAAGTATGCATGGCATTCACTTGTGTGTGTGAAAAGCCGTAGATATTATGTGATTGGGCCGCCACGCAAAGGCAGTGCCTTTAAGGTTTATTGGCGCTCTGTACTTCTCCCTACGTACCACTCCGTACAGCGGCGTTTTAAAAAGTCATAAATTTTACTTTTTGAAACCGATACCGCCAATTTCCGATATTACATTTTAAAGCATTTATCGGTCGATAATATCGGCAGCCCGATATTATCGGACATCTCTATTTGCTATATTACTTTAATAAATGGAATTCCTCGAGACACTGTTAAAAAAAAATTTAAAATAAGTTTTTAGATTTTACGGTAGTCGTGGCAACTGGTAGCTCAGTCACCAGAATTTCACCGAAAAATAACAATGGTACCATTTTTCAATTTACAGTAATTCTGTGTAAAAAAAATCACCGTACATTTTACGGTAAAATTCTGGCAACTGAGCTATCACTTTTCTACCGTAAAATCTACTTTTTTTGCACATGTGCAAAACATTCACACTTGCCTAATGTATGTTATGTTATCCAAACCCTGATCAATTACTGTATTGTTCAGGGTGCACCGGATTAAAAGGCGCACTGCTGATGAGCGGGTCTATTCAGGTATTTTTTCATACGAAAGGCACACCGGATTATAAGGCGCATTAAAGTTGGTTTTGCATACTATTGCGAAACAAAACGGCAGGTAATATATCTGCTAATAGGTGCCATTTTGCGGTCCCTTATACACGCACCATAATAATACTCGTATGTTTAATGCGTCGACAATCATTCAAGCGGTGCAGCTTCATAGCTTACCGAAGTCGTACTAAAAACATTTTGACAGATTTTTGAGCGCCGTGTGTAATGTTCTATATTCTCAATGGAACATTTAAAGTTTTGGTGTTGCTTACAGGCGTCATATTGCAGTTTATACGTATCTCTTATGTATGACTGCCATCTACTGGTGACATTTATCATTACACCATGTACCAAATAAAATTGTTTTGAGGTCGGTAAGAACAACCAGAATTATGCCGTACATTAGGCGCACTGAGTTATAAGGTGCACTGTCGATTTTTTAGAAAATTAAATAATTTTTATATGCGCTATAGTCCAAAAAATACGGTAGTCAAAATGTTTTTAAAAATGTAGTTCCCTCTATTATGTTTAAAAATACACAATACAAACACATAGGCCTATTCAAAATAAATGTAAAATCTACTTTTGCTTCATAATTACATATTTTGAAGCTTTTTTAAAACTTCATTTCAAGCCCCTCTGTGTTCCCGTCTTCTTTTACGCTGTTTAACCTGCAAGCCCAAGTCTAGTAAAACTGCTTCGGGGTAAACTTGCACCTGCCCCACCAAGCCAAAACACTGCCATTAGTTTGAAACCGGGAAAAAGACAGACAAAACCACAAAAAAAAAGTTGAACTTGAAAACAATAAACAATAAAAGTGTAAACAAATACAGATGAATGATGGCATCGAAAACATGTCATAATTTAAAAAAAATATCCACCAAAAATATTGTATTTTTTTCAATGGTTGTTTCAATTTGTTGCCAAAACTTGTTTAGGTGTTAATACAACTTTTTCGCAAAGTCATTTTTTTATTTCGATACCAAATCTTATTGGCTCCATACTTTCAGACCCTGACAGTTACACAATACAAGGTGGCCCCTAAATCACCCTCCTCCTCCCCACTTCCCATGCATAATCAAACCTGGGGATTGTATTGTAAGGACGACATTAGAAAGATAAAACTAGGAGTGTGCTTGTGTGCTTTTTTTGGGGGAGGCTGTGGGGGCAGGGCGGTGAGTTGCATCCTGCATGAAAACCGCATCCTGAACAAGCATCACTGCGCCTCACTGTAAATAAATACTCTCTCCTCTGCGTAGCTTCCGTCAACTGTCACTGCCTTGGCTCCCAATCACCTTTCAAGTCCAAACAGGAAAAGTGCAGGGAGGCAAAGAAGTTGGCAGATATGAGCTTTAATTTGCTTTGCGACGCAAAGCCAAAGAACACACAGCTTCCTATTCTCCGGCCCTGGCCAGCTGCACAGGCTCTGGTCTCTACCCACAGTTCTTCCTGTCAACTTTCATTCGCACATTGTCCGGGAGTGCAGTCGGGATATCAACAGTTAGTGGACTCCAAAGTATGTTCCTAGAAGTTCTCAAGGACATGTTCAAAGCATGGTGCCACAACTTCAGAGGAACACGGATGTAATCGTGTCCTCTAAAACCGGGTTCCCCGACCTTTTTTCCACCAGGGACCGGTTTAATGTACCGTATGCGGTATTTTCATAGGCGCCCCCCAGTGTACGGGAGGCACATGACGTATGACCAATAGTTGCATTACAGAGTGTGCATGGACACTTGGAATTCACATGTAGATGTGAAAACACAAAAAAACTACAGTTAAAAAAATCACACTAATTTAGTACATTATCAATCAATCAACCAATATTTACTTATATAGCCCTGAATCACGAGTGTCTCAAAGGGCTGCACAAGCCACAACGACATCCTCGGCTCAGATCCCACATAGATATAATGACTGTCTCTGTACTTCTTTAAGTAATAAAAGTTTAAGTCCCTGGTAATTAATTTAAAGTATCAATGATTGCAACATACACACTAGGTGTGGCGAAATTATTCTCTGCATTTGACTCATCACCCTTGATCACCCCTGGGAGGTGAGGGGAGCAGTGGGCAGCAGCAGTGGCCGCGCCCGGGAATCATTTTTGGTGATTTAACCCCCAATTCAAACACTTGATGCTTAGTGTCAAGCAGGGAGGTAATGGGTCCCATTTTTATAGTCTTTGGTAAGACTCGGCCGGGGTTTGAACTCACAACCTACCGATCTCAGGGCGGACACTCTAACCCAGTGGTTCTTAACCTGGGTTCGATCGAACCCTAGGGGTTCGGTGAGTCCGCCTCAGGGGTTCGGCGGAGGTCAAAACACACCCGACTCATCATGTAAATACAAACTTTTCCTTATTGGCGTATTACGGATACGGCAACAGCTGACTGATTTGCAGGTGTGTAATTTGTTGTGAGTTTATGCACTGTGTTGGTTTTGTTGTTTCAACAAGGTGATGTTCATGCACGGTTCATTTTATGCACCAGTAAAAAAACATGGTAACACTTAAGTATGGGGAACATATTCACCATTAATTAGTTGTTTATTAACATGCAAATTAGTAACATATTGGCTCTTAACTAGTCATTATTAAGTACTTATTAATGCCTTATTCGGCATGGCCTTATTATGACCCTAACCCTCTAACCCTGACCCTAACCCTAACCAAATAACTCTAAATTAAGTCTTTACTACTTAGAATATGTTCTCCTAGTGTCCAAAAAACTCTAAATTAAGTCTTTATTACTTAGAATATGTTCCCCTAGTGTCCAAATAACTCTAAATTAAGTCTTTGTTACTTAGAATATGTTCCCCATACTAAAGTTTTACCAAAAACATATAATTTTGTCTTAAATTTGAAAAAAAAAAATGATTTTTTTTTTTCACTAAAGAAGGGTTCGGTGAATGTGCATATGAAACTGGTGGGGTTCGGTACCTCCAACAAAGTTAAGAACCACTGCTCTAACCACTAGGCCACTGAGTAGGAATTCACATGTTAAAGTTAAAGTTAAAGTACCAATGATTGTCACACACACACTAGGTGTGGCGAAATTATTCTCTGGTGAGTTCAAACCCCGGCCGAGTCATACCAAAGACTATAAAAATGGGACCCATTACCTCCCTGCTTGGCACTCAGCATCAAGGGTTGGAAGTGGGAGTTAAATCACCAAAAAAATGATTCCCGGGCACGGCCACCGCTGCTGCTCACTGCTCCCCTCAACTCCCAGGGGGTGATTAAGGGTGATGGGTCAATTGCAGAGGATAATTCCACCACACCTAGTGTGTGTGTGACTATCGTTGGTACTTTAACTTTTAACTTTAACTTTGTTGATTTTACGGTTGTCTTTTTACTGTACTATGGGTCACCTGCATGATGCCGATGAGTCATTAGAACCATCAAACATCCCCACACACACCGTAGAACCACCCACCCCCTAACCTCACCCAACGCATTCACCACAGCTTGATTCCCCTTAGGGGCGATGGACGGCCGAGTGGCGCTTATACAGCAGCAGCCGGGCCTCCGTAGCTCCCACTGCCTCCCCTCTGTTGCAAGTTTTGTTGATTCTATGTAACTTCTTTATGTGTGCTATTGCTATGGTGTTTTTTTCCCTTGGCCTCAGTCTGGACCCACTCCCTGGAGTCAAGCCTTTGATTGAATATTTTTTTCACTCTCTCCCCCCCCTTCCCTACCCAACGTTTACCTGTTTCTCACCTTTTTTTGTAAGGGGTGCCGGAAGTTGCCAGACCCGTCAGCGATCCTATTGCTGTCTCCCTGTAATGTTTGTCTGATCTTGAATGGGATTGTGCTGAAAATCTCAATTTACCCTCTTCAGGGAGAGCATGTCCCAAATTCCAAGCTGCTGTTTTGAGGCATGTTAAAAAAATAATGCACTTTGTGACTTCAATAATAAATATGGCAGTGCCATGTTGGCATTTTTTTTCCATAACTTGAGTTGATTTATTTTGGAAAACCTTGTTACATTGTTTAATGCATCCAGCGGGGCTTCACAACAAAATTAGGCATAATAATGTGTTAATTCCACGACTGTAAATATCGGTATCGGTTGATATCGGAATCGGTAATTAAGAGCTGGACAAAATCGGAATATCGGATTACAGTAAAAAGGCCATTATCGGACATTTCTAGTTATGGGTTATACTTGTATAGCGCTTTTCTACCTTTTAGGTACTCAAAGAGCTCTGACACTATTTCCACATTCACACAAACATTCACACACTGATGGCGGGAGCTGCCATGCAAGGCGCTAACCATGACCCATCAGGAGCAAGGGTGAAGTGTCTTGCTCAAGGACACAACGGACGTGACTAGGATGGTAGAAGGTGGGGATTGAACAAGAACCCTCAGGTAGCTGGCACGGCCACTCTCCCAACTGCGCCACACCGTCCCCAATCCAAACCAAAGCCAAGCAAAGGAATTCCTTTTCCGGTTTTGTTGGTTTTGCTTCCATTGTGGACTCTGCCTCTAGATGTTGAGACATCTATGCTATATGCTGATTGTGAAATGTTTAAATTGTTACATAATAATTAGGGATGTCTGATAATATCGGCAGTCCGATATTATTGGCCGATAAATGCTTTAAAATGCAATATGGGAAATTATCGGTATCGGTTTCAAAATTATCGGTATCGGTTTCAAAAAGTTAAATGTATGAGTTTTTAAAACGCCGCTGTGTACACGGACGTAGGGAGAAGTACAGAGCGCCAATAAACCTTAAAGGCACTGCCTTTGCGTGCCGGCCCAGTCACATAATATCTACGGCTTTTCACACACACAAGTGAATACAATTCATACTTGTCCAACAGCCTTGCAGGTCACACTGAGGGTGACCGTATAAACAACTTTACACTGTTACAAATATGCGCCACACTGTGAACCCACACCAAACAAGAATGACAAACACATTTCGGGAGAACATCCGCACCGTAACACAACATAAACACAACAGAACAAATACCCAGAACCCCTTGCAGCACTATCTATTTCGGGACGCTACAATATACACCCCCCCCCACCCAACCTCAACCTCCTCATGCTCTCTCAAGGAGAGCATGTCCCAAATTCCAAGCTGCTGTTTTGAGGCATGTTAAAAAAAATAATGCACTTTGTGACTTCAATAATAAATATGGCAGTGCCATGTTGGCATTTTTTTCCATAACTTCCATCCATCCATTTTCTACCGCTTATTCCCTTCGGGGTCGCGGGGGGCGCTGGAGCCTATCTCAGCTACAATCGGGCGGAAGGCGGGGTACACCCTGGACAAGTCGCCACCTCATCGCAAGGCTTTCCATAACTTGAGTTGATTTATTTTGGAAAACCTTGTTACATTGTTTAATGCATCCAGCGGGGCATCACAACAAAATTAGGCATAATAATGTGTTAATTCCACGACTGTATATATCGTATCGGTTGATATCGGAATCGGTAATTAAGGGTTGGACAATACCGGAATATCGGATATCGGCAAAAAAGCCATTATCGGTACTGTGTTATTTTCAGACATCGGACATCTTACATGTGTGTACGTTACTAATACATTTTTCTGGCATCACTTCAAGGAGCAAGCGATGCTTACTGGGCTGTGTCGTGCAAGGCTGTTACGTGTGTGTGAAGTTGTGCCATCTTCATCAGACAGTAAATAGCGGCCTCCTCCTTGCCCGAGGAGAAGACGCACTGGTCAGACGCATTACTTAAAGGGCAGCATCTCACTGAACACGCCTCAACCTGCCCAAGGGGGGTGTGAGTGTCCGTGGCCGTGTTTACGCTTGATCCTCAAGACCCCGATTGTTGTTCATTTCCTCTGGAAAGGCGACATAAGAATAAACAGGCCAAATGTTGCTCTTCCCCGGCCTTCACGCACATTATAGCTGTTTTATGCACAATTGGTTAACCACAGGAAATTATACAATTAAAACAATTGTCTGCATCTATCAGTCAGAGTGATCTAATAAGCTATCGAAATGACACTAATGGAGTCAGCCTCTTTCTCTCCCCTTCCCCGAGCAAAGTCTCTCCTCCTGTGTGACGCGATGAAGCCAGACCGTCTGCAACAGTGGAAAACAAAGAGAGCCAAGAGGAATAGAATTACGTTCGTTTAACAGGATGTTGGTGAGAGTAGTTGAAATTTAGCAGTTTTCTTTATGGGGTGTGGTGGAGCACGGAAGTCATTTGGGTGCTTGTTAAAAAAAATAATAATCTGAAAAAAAGAAAAACAAAGAGACTCTCATCCCCCAATATTAATATTTTGGAAGACGTTGCAGTAGTGGAAGGCATGTTCTGTAAAATAAAATAAAGTATTTTGATTGTAAAATAATGTATGCGGTGCCATGTGAGAACTAATACTATGTCCGCACAAACTATATTTTCAAAAATGCAATCACCCGCTCCTTGTGTTAAAACCATGTCCATTCACACGAGTAGCATTTTAAATATATCTCTGTCAGCACAAAATAACAATTACCGCACATATTGTCCAATCAGAAGCTCTGAAAAGAAGCCAAAGATTACTTTAACGCATATGCTCATCAGTAATGTATAGTGATATATTAGATGTATGGTAACATGTACATTGTCTTTATAATAAGCGTTTAATTACATAGAGCCCTGGGAATATATATATGGATATTTTTTTTTTTTTTAAATGGCCTGTGCGTCGTAACATTGCTGATTTTATGAGCAGAGGAGCATGTTCGGCAGCACACAATCACAGAGTACTTACAAGCAGACACAGAGTGTAGACAGAAAAGGGAGAATGGACGCATTTTGGCTTAAAAACTAACGATAAAGGTGAAGCTAGAACACTGAAATGCCCTCAGGAAGAGGTGCTTTAAGACAGTGGTCCCCAACCTTTTTGTAGCTGCGGACCGGTCAACGCTTGAAAATTTGTCCCACGGACCGGGTGGGGGGTTATGGTATTTTATTTTATTTTTTGTCATAAATAAATACAATCATGTGTGCTTACGGACTGTATCCCTGCAGACTGCATTGATATATAATTTATATATTGTGTTTTTTATGTTTATTTAATAAAAATAAATTAATAAATAAAAAAAATGTTTTTTTATTTTTAATTTTTTTAAATTTCTTGTGCGGCCCGGTACCAATCGGTCTACGGACCGGTACCAGGCCGTGGCTGGGTGGTTGGGGACCACTGTTTTAAGACATGGCTAGCTAGCGGCTAAAGTCCAGCCGTACTCTGCAGTGTTTTAGCTACTTCTAAATCACTAATCCTCGCCTCCATGGTGACAAATAAAGTAAGTTTCTTACAAGTATCATCCCTGCAGGACGAGGAATAGCTAACCATGCTTCACTACACACCGTAGCTCACCGGCGTCACAATGTAAACAAACGCCGTGGGTGGATCTACACCTGACATCCACTGTAATGATAACAAGTACAAGAGCATATCTAGTCAATACTACTATGATTACATGGATATTTTTTAGCATCACAAATGCTTTTTTCGTTTTTTATTTTTATTTATATCATGTTTATAAACTCAGGAAATACGTCCCTGGACACATGAGGACTTAAAATTTAAATTATGACCATTGTATGATCCTGTAACTACTTGGTATCGGATTGATACCCAAATTTGTGGTATCATCCAAAACTAGTGTAAAGCATCCAAACAACAGAAGAATAAGTGATTATTACATTTTAACAGAAGTGTAGATAGAACATGTTAAAAGAGAAAGTAAGCAGATATTAACAGTAAATGAACAAGTGGATTAATAATTAATTTTTTACCACTTGTCCTTAATAATTTTGACAAAATAATAGAATGATAAATGACACAATATGTTACTGCATACGTCAGCAGACTAAATAGGAGCCTTTGTTTGCTTACTTACTAATAAAAGACAAGTTGTCTTGTATGTTCATTATTTTTTTTAGGAACAAAATTGCAATAATAAACATATGTTTAATGTACCATAAGATTTTTTGTTAAAATAAAGCCAATAATGTCATTTTGTGTGGTCCCCTTTATTTAGAAAAGTATCGTAATAAATGTTGGTACCGGTACCAAAATATTGGTATCGGGACAACCCTAGCGCACGCACAAGTTAATGCCGCTGCACAAAATGAAATCAACACTTGTAAAGTCAATAATGTCATGTTCTGTTTAGGGTTGGGTGATATACGATATAAATGATATACATTTGGTCGACGGTAGAGTTGTTAATACTATCATAATATTGTAATGCACGATTCTGGCTTGTCCAGCAAATTTGACAGCGACAAGCGAACGGGCGTTATCAACACACAGTGCAGCCTCTAAATCACTAATCTTCGCTTGCATTGTGGCAAATAAACAGTTTCTTACAAGTACCATTATCCATTATCACTGGAGGACAAGAGATAGCTAAACATTTTACACTACACACCATAGAAGGATACAAAAAGCTCACTGCTAAGCTTGAGCTTTTGAATGTAAATAAAGGTGGGCAGATTGATAATTCATCATCAAACTTTATTCCGGACACAACCATGGCCAAAAATACACTAAAAACGATACAGAAATCTAAAAAACAGCACCATAAAAAAATTTAAAAAATACTAATACAAAGATCAACTTTAACTATACCAAGTATATCAGTATATAGTTGATAACACAGTAATTAGATTAATATTTTGTATTATAACAAACTAATTGTTGTTGTTTTTCTTATTGTTGACAAACTCAGAAAATCAACAGGGATTTGAGCAGGGTTTAAAAAAATAAGAGGAACATTTTGGGGGAAAAAAGGAACATTTTTATTAGCACAAAGTCCTGCCAAGCTTACCCCCGAAATAAAATTAGGAAAAGGCGGTCTGTCATAACGTTTTAGCATTCAATCAGACATTGTGAGGTTTTGTATTAGTGTTCCTAAAAATAGATATACCGGCCCCCAGACACATTATGTTCCTCTAAATGTGGCCCCCTGAGTCAAAATAACTGCCCAGGCCTGATCTAGAACAAAACATGTGAATTTGGACTCATTTCATTAATCACACATTAAGTTATTTTGTGTTATTTCAGCATATTTATGTGCACCCTGAAATCAAGTCTCCGTGCAGGCATAAGTATGAAATGTACAGATTATCCAAAACATGTATTTTCGTAAACATGTCAGAGCTTACATTACCAACAACATCTTTGACAATGAAGGCATGAACGCGACAATCCACATGTTGTATACTATCAGTAACAAGCAACGAAAGCTCCGCCCCCCTCAGAAGTAATACAAATACAAAGAATTGCTTTTGCGACATCTAGTGGACACATTTTGAACAGCAGTTTATTTCATTCAACAATATCAGTTAATTGTTATACTTAGCAAACTCATCCAGCGGGCCGGTTAAAAACCTGTCCGCGGGCCTGATCGGCCTGCAGGCCGTACATTTGGCACCCTTGCTGACTAAATGCTGGAGCCAAGGGGGAGGGTCAAGAGGAGAATTCCAATTGAGCCTAATTTTGACTTGGATTTCCTGCATCTCTGTCCACCCAGTGTAGAAACACCCCTATATTGTACAAATATATTTTCACTGTGCTTTCCTTTTCAACTTGCAAAACAGCTGGAGAGCTTTTTGTGTTTATGATGCAATCTGATGGAACACAACTATCCATTAGATATATACGTCTTCCCATATAGATATTCCACACAGGGGGAGTGGCAGTACCCACAAGTAAGTGCCCCATCAGCAAAGAGGGAAAAGCTACCTTTTATGGTAACAGATCACAGACTCAATACATTGACCACAGAGCCCTCAAATGAGGCGTTAAGTGTCATGGCGGGGTAGCCTTGAAAGAAGAGCAGAAAGGTATGACCCTATAGTCATCCATGCATGAACTCGTTTAGCTCTCAAAATGCCTCCCCTTTGAGAAACATTGTCAAAACAAGCTATATTGACTAAAAACTAAGTACCGTCATTTCCGGATTATAGAGCTTCGTGAAATGAGTTAATTACACAGAAATATTTTACAAATGTTTATTTACACAGCTTAATTGTTTCCAAATGGTCTCTGTAATGGCAGTAAAACGGCTGATCAAACAAAACAGAAGTCATCGTCATGGACCCGCTAGCTGCGGAAGCTAGCTCTCTAATCAGCTAAACAGAGTCAATAACTCCAAAGTGACATTTTGGTGAATTTAAGAAACTGAAACAATACAAAAAGAATGCCATTGTAAATTAATAATACCAACAAAGACACTTGTAAATCAGCATATTCGCTAACGCTGATGACGCTAACTTGATTACATTACGATAGTACGTACAATAGTACGTACAAATATGATAAATTATTTGTTTGTTTTTTTGTTTTGTTTTTATTTGTATTATTTTTTTATTTTTTTTATTTTTATACTCAGTAGCACTTTGAGATTTTAACAAATGTAAAGTGCGTTACAAATGTAATTCATTATTATTATTATTAAATATGCATTAAAAAAACACTTCTACAGACATCACACATGGGCTGGTTTAGTAAGTAAAAGTTGTTTTAGTGATACTGTAAAACATACAAACGTTGTTTGAAGTGATAAATAAAGAGTCAATACAAGTAGTAACACTATGGACGGCTAGAAAACCGAACGGCAATTGTGCTTCAGGTTCATAGCTCAGTCGAGACAGAAAGGCCATGCAGCGCCTGCAGTGAGCAAACTCGTCCAAAAGATGGCACCATAGCACAAACAGTAACACACCTATTCAGTGTGTTTGCTTGTTTACATTATGGCTATCAGCAAAGAAAAATACATAAATGAACCGCACCGTTTTATAAGCCGTTGGGTTCAAAGCCAAGGAAAAAAGTAGCAGGCTATCGTCCGGAATTTACGGTATTTATTGCTCATTTTTGGGGGTTTTTTTTCATGAAGTTTTATCTTTTTAGCTGTAAGAAGAAATGGCGCCGCTGGAGTGGCAGCTGGTTGAATCAGCTCTGCTCTTTTAATGTCCTTTGTTGTATCCCTCTTGTTTGTATTATTTGTAGACTTTCTGATTCTGCACTGCAACCATATCATTTCCCCATTGTGGAATAAACAAAGTCTATCCTATCCTAATCCGATTAGTCGGCCAAACGTTAAAGATAGTCGATGACTCAAAATAGTCCTTGTGGAGGGGGGCGTGGCCTGCGGGCCAGCCACGGAATGGCGTGTGCAAGGACCGGCCTCGAAGACAGCGACAGGTGAGTGGATGGCCCAGGTGGGCCTTGTTATCTAATCACCTGTCGCCTTTATTAGCAGCAGCCGGCACGAGACACGGTGTGGGAGTTGGAGCCCGAAAAGACACACGAACTGAGACACGCTGGACTGAAAAGGCCGAAAATATATTGCTGGAAAGCAATCACTGCATAAAAATAAAAGCCTGTAACCTCAGACAAGAAGAATCTTTGTGTCAGGAGAACCCACAGGAGGGCAACCTCTACAGTCCTATTTGGACTATGAGGTTAAAATGTCAATGCACTGATCTTTCAATATGTTTAGAGTGGTCCAAGATCCAAAAGAAGCGCTCTAGTGTTTTTAAGGAATGTGCTGCAAACAAGTTTGTCCCTGAAGTTTTGAAATGAACCGCCGTTCATTAAATAGCTCTGCACCACAGCATGAACATAAACAGAACCCATGTCTATTTTCTATTTCCTGCTGGACCTACTCTCCATTTTATGCTGCTGCTGTCATATAGACTGTATATACTGTAATATTGTACATGGTCATTGGTTTATATTGTATATATGTTATAGACATAATATAATATATCTGTATATAAATTACTCTGTACACATATTATGTATATATTCGTATATATGTTAGAATTTTTATAGCTATATTAGTCTATTTATACCTGCATTGTCCTTTCCATCATTGTAACTGAGCTACTGTGTTGAACAATCTCCCTTGTGGATCATTAAAGTTTGTCTAAGTCTAAGTCTAAGTATGTCCTGCAAAGTAAAGGTCTTGCTAGGATAGAGTCAACATCCAATCTTCACCCCCAAATCTCCCACCTAGTGCTGGAAAGGCAGAAGGGAGCAGATAGTCATCTTCACAGTCAGATATTTTTTTCAGATACAGAATATGTTCCTCCAATCAGGGCTTGTAGGTCAGATGGCGATAACAAAAGGAGCATGACTAAAATCCTGACTGGTGAGTGTCCACTCGTTTAATTTCTTTCATATTGCAGCTCATTTGATCAGGTGTGAACATTATCATCCAAACCGAGGTGCACACCAAACAAGCGTCCTGTGACCACTTTCAAGAGGTGGGTTACAATCCGCTTGGAACCAAATTCTGAAGCATTTGTAGCCCAACAATGTATTTTAATATTAATCATTTGAGGTGCTTACTATGAGGTCTGTCACACCGCTACCTCTCCATCTGGCTGTTATCTATCGCACCCCTGGGCCCTATTCTGACTTTATCAGCAAATTTTCAGAGTTTGCTGCTGATCTAGTGATGCACGCAGATAATATAATTATAATGGGGAATTTTAATATCCATATGAATTCCCTGTCAGACCCTCTGTGCGTGGCGCTCCAGACTACAATCGATTACTGTGGTCTTACAAAAATAATAAATGAACCCACGCATCGCAACGGTAATATGATAGATCTAGCCCTTGTTCGGGGTGTCACCACCTCCAAAGTTATGGTAGTCCCGTACACTAAAATAACGTCCGATCACTGCCTTATAAAATTTGAAGTTCTGACTCATTGTCAACAAACTACTAACAAACAATGCTTTAGTAGCTACCCACAATAATGCTGTCACAACCACTACTCTGGCAGGCCTATTGCCCTCGGTATTGGCACCATTCCCAAATTATGCGGCCTCTATCGATAACCTCACTAACAGCTTTAAGGATGCCCCGCAACACCATTGATAGTCTATCACAGCTAAAGCTAAAAAAGGCTTCTAAAATGCGTACCCCCTGGTTCACAGAATAAACCAGAGTTCTTAAACTATCATGTAGAAAGCTGGAACGCAAATGGCGTGCAACTACACTTGAGGTTTAGTTGAGGAGTGATAGTTAAATAACGGATAAATACGCTGTTACCACAGCGAAAACAAATTACTACTCAAATCTCATCTGCATCAATAAAAACGATCCTAAATATTTGTTTAATACAGTAAAGTCGCTAACCCAACAAGGGACTCCTCGCAGTAGCTCCACCCACTTGACTGATGACTTTATGTAATTCTTTACTAAGAAAATGTAACTCATTAATAAAGGAGATTAAAGATAACGCGTCCAAGCTCCAATTGGGTTCTGTTAACGCAGATACGAATGTGTGTACGACGGATATTTAGCTCCAAAATAATCGCTCTATTTTTGAACAAATAACATTACTCGACTCATAAATGGGACAAAACAAACAACATGTTTACTTGACCCACTTCCTGGGAAACTTATCAAGTAGTTGTTTGTTAATATTAGGACATACAGTGCTAAATATTATTTACCTATCACTTTCCTCTGGTACTGGTCCCTGAGCACTCAAAACAGCCAATATTCACCCTCTGCTCAAAAGACCTAACCTTGATTCTGACGTCATGGTAAACCACCTTCCCTTTATCTCGAAAATCCTCGAAAAAATGATTGCACAGCAGCTAAATGAAAACTTATCATCTAACAATCTCTGGGACTGTGTTTCAGGGCAAATCACTCTACTGAGACTGCCCTCGCAAAAGTGACTAATGATCTATCCAATCCAATCCAATCCACTTTATTTATATAGCACATTTACACAACAAGAATGTTTCCAAAGTGCTGCACAGCCATGTTAAAAACAATATTAAAAACAATATTAAAAACTATATTAAAAACAATATTATGCTACACCAATGACTGAATAAAAACAAAGAATAAATGAATAGAAAACCAATACAGAGACAATATAAAAAATAAATATGATTAAAAACGATTTTAAAGGGTGAAACCAATTAAAACAGTAAAATAGACATCAAAATTTATAACCCTAACCCTAACCACACAGGACAACAGAGGACAGAAGACCACACAACTCACGTAGTGTTAAAAGCCAAAGAATAAAAGTGGGTCTTTAGACGAGACTTAAAACACTCCACTGTGGGAGCAGTTTGAACATGGAGGGGCAGAGTGTTCCAGAGTTTAGGGCCGACCACAGAGAAGGCCCTGTCTCCCCTGGTTTTAAGTCTCGTCCTGGGCACCACGAGCTGGAGCTGGCTCTCGGACCTCAGAGCGCGCGCAGGAGTGTAAATTTGGATGAGGTCCGAGATATACTGAGGTGCCAGTCCATGTAAAGCTTTAAAAACAAACAGCAAGGATTTAAAATCAATTCTAAAATGAACAGGGAGCCAGTGCAAACTCCGAAGAATTGGGGTTATATGCTCACGTTTCCTGGCCCCTGTTAAAAGTCGTGCTGCCGCGTTCTGGACTAACTGCAACCGGGAGAGAGCTTTTTGGCTAATGCCAGCATAAAGTGCATTGCAGTAGTCTAGGCGACTTGAAATAAAAGCATGCACGACTTGTTCAAAAAGGTTAAAAGATAAAAATGGTTTTACCTTTGCTAAAAGACGAAGATGATAAAAACACGATTTTAAAACGCCATTGACTTGTTTGTCGAATTTAAAATCGCTGTCTATAGTGACGCCAAGGCTGGTGACTTTGGGACGCACATGATTTTGCAATGGTCCCAAGTCAGTGAGGGCCGGACCAAAAACTGAAATTTCCGTTTTTCCCTCATTCATTATTAAAAAATTCTGGGCTAACCAAGCCTTGACATCACATAGACAGTTGAGAAGGGGTGTCAGGGGGCCGTGGCCTTTTGAAATTGGCATATACATTTGGCAGTCATCTGCATAAAAGTGATAAGACACTCCATGTTTCTTAAAAATCTCTCCAAGAGGGAGAATGTACAAGGAAAACAGGATGGGGCTGCTAACTATGGATGCTGATGTGTCATCCATGTTGCTGCAACTTGATCTCAACGCTCCTTTTGATACCGTTGATCATAAAATTCTATTAGCATGTATCAAAACTCGTATTGGTATGTCAGACTTAGTTTCCTTAAATTAAACTCGCCGAGCCTCTGTCTGTGTCAACAAGTAAATTGAAGACTTTTTAAGACCATAATAAATTACATTTAGGGCTAATCTCACCTCCTGGTACCCTAGCACCTCCAAAACCCTCAAATCTAAACTCCAAACATCTCAGAACAAGCTAGTCAGGTTACTTCTAGACCTCCACCCCAGATCCCACCTCACTCCTACCCACTTCTCTAAAGTGAGCTGGCTCAAGGTGGAGGACAGGGTTAAACAACTTGCACTGACCCTAGTCTATAAAATCCACTACACCTCCCTGATACCGAAGTACATGTCAAACTACTTCCTTAACGTAAATGACCGCCATAACCACAACACCAGGGGGAGCTCCACTAACCACGTTAAACCCAGATTCCGAACTAACAAAGGTCTTAACTCATTCTCTTTCTATGCCACATCAATGAGGAATGCGCTCCCAACAGGTATAAAAGAAAGGGCATCTCTATCCTCCTTCAAAACCGCAATAAAAGTTCACCTCCAGGCAGCTACAA
>NC_084731.1:22813511-22908511 GCF_033978785.1 Entelurus aequoreus | reverse complement strand
ATAAACTGTCGAGTTTCAGATGAAAGTTCTCTTTTTCTGGCCATTTTGAGCGTTTAATTGACCCCACAAATGTGATGCTCCAGAAACTCAATCTGCTCAAAGGAAAGTCAGTTTTGTAGCTTCTGTAACGAGCTAAACTGTTTTCAGATGTGTGAACATGATTGCACAAGGGTTTTCTAATCATCAATTAGCCTTCTGAGCCAATGAGCAAACACATTGTACCATTAGAACACTGGAGTGATAGTTGCTGGAAATGGGCCTCTATACACCTATGTAGATATTGCACCAAAAACCAGACATTTGCAGCTATAATAGTCATTTACCACATTAGCAATGTATAGAGTGTATTTCTTTAAAGTTAAGACTAGTTTAAAGTTATCTTCATTGAAAAGTACAGTGCTTTTCCTTCAAAAATAAGGACATTTCAATGTGACCCCAAACTTTTGAACGGTAGTGTATATATACATATATACATATATACACAAATATATATACAGTATATATATATATATATATACAGTATATATATATATATATATATATATATATATATATATATATATATATATATATATATATATATATATATATATATATATATATATATACATACATATATACACACACACACACACACACACACACACACACACACACACACACACACACAGCATTGTACAATAATAACATTTATAAAGATGAAGCAAAACAAAAATATGTCAAAACTTATTACTAACAACATATATATCTGTTATTTTTTTAAAGAAAATATATGCATCATTGACTGTTAAGCAAATTATATGATGACGTCATATTAGCCACAGCCCTCGCCACAGCCACAAGTACATTGCCGATCAGGGGGAAACCCAATAAGAATAATGGTGAAGGGAGAGGTTATCTGTCACACACACTGAAACAGAAGGAGAGGGCGCTTCAGACAAAAACCACAAAAGAATAGGTTGTCTTATTTTCAGAGTTGTCTTAAATCCAGCTCATTACAGTACTTAATTCACTACATATATCAATTTAGATTGATTGGGATCAATCAAGCGAGCGATGACAACACTACTGGCTTTAAAATACAATTCAGATCATAGAAATGAGGCAGTGACCGGCACTTGTTAAGCAGTCTGTCTCCAGCATCACAGGTTGATTGACAAGGTCTATTGCTAAAAGTGCGGGTCTCCAACCAGACATAACAAAAAATCCAATGTCCCGACTTCTCATCATTTACCAGGGAGGAATTCCACAATCCTCATTTGTGTAGCTGTGTTTCAACAGCCCGTCCACATTCTTGGGCCTGCTATTGGCCCAAGATAACAACCCACTGATTACTCGGCTGCGTGCTTGTCATTACTTCCAAAAATATGTTGATCCCAGCAGGCGGCCTTACCCCATGGATTCACACAACTGTATTTGTGTATACCAAAACAGATTTGTTTAATTAGCGGAGTCCTTTACCATGGCACAAAAGCAACATACACTATATTGGCAAAAGTATTTGGCCACCTTCCTTGACTCACATATGAACTTCAAGTGCCATCCCATTCCTAACACATAGGGTTCAATATGATGTCAGTCCACCTTTTGCAGCTATTACAGCTTCAACTCTTCTGGGAAGGCTGTCCACAAGGTTGCAAAGTGTGTTTATGGGAATGTTAAACCATTCTTCCAAAAGCGCATTGGTGAGGTCACACACAGATGCTGGTCGAGAAGGCTTGGCTCTCAGTCTCCGTTCTAATTCATCCCAAAGGTGTTCTATCGGGTTCAGGTCAGGACTCTGTGCAGGCCAGTCAAGTTTATCCACACCAGACTCTGTCATCCATGTGTTTATGGACCTTGCTTTGTGCACTGCTGCACAGTCACGTTGGAAGAGGAAGGGGCCTGCTCCAAACTGTTCCCACAAGGTTGGGAGCATGGAATTGTCCAAAATGTTTTGGTATCCTGGAGCATTCAAAGTTCCTTTCACTGGAACTAAGGGAGACTGTTACCGTCAAAAGAATGAATAAATACATCAAAGCTGGACTGAAGTTTTCCTAAGACTATCTAGAGAGACACACATCCGAGCCTCTGAAACAATGCACTTTGGAAAGATAAATCTACTACTGAAATATTAGGATGCAGTAACAGAGGTATGTTGGCGTAAACCAAGGACAACATTTGTATACAAAAGAATATCATCCCAATTGTGGAGCATTGGGGTGCAGGTCATGGTTTGGGGCAGGATGGCCTGGCCATCTCAACATCATAGAATCCACCATGAAGTCTTCATTGGGAATCAAAAGGGTGAGCTGTTAAGACCATCTGGTCAACTGAAGCTGAGGCTGAGGTGTATCTTCCAACATGACAATGACCCAAAACATTCCAGTAAATCTACCAAGGAATGGCTCAAAATAAAGAAATGGAGACGTCTAGAGTTGCCAACTCAAAGCCCGGACGTTAATCTGATTGGCAAACTGTGAGATGATTTGGAAAAACCCATGCAAAACAAACAGCTAAGATAATTGGGCACTGAAAAATTGGAAAAAACGTTTTGTCCGTATTATTTTTGAGGCTGGTTGATGACTAAGAGTGTCCGCCCTGAGATCGGTAGGTCGTGAGTTCAAACCCCGGCCGAGTCATACCAAAGACTATAAAAATGGGACCCATTACCTCCCTGCTTGGCACTCAGCATCAAGGGTTGGAATGGGGAGTTAAATCACCAAATTAATTCCCCGAGCGCGGCCACCGGTGTTGCTCACTGCTCCCCTCACCTCCCAGGGGGTGGAACAAGGGGATGGGACAAATGCAGAGAGTAATTTCACCACACCTAGTGTGTGTGTGACTATCAGCGGTACTTTAACTTTAAAGAACATGTTTAACCGAGTTTTTAAAGTAAAGTAAAGTAAAGTACCAATGATTGGGAATCATTTTTGGTGATTTAACCCCCAATTCCAACCCTTGATGCTGAGTGCCAAGCAGGGAGGTAAGGGGTCCCATTTGTATAGTCTTTGGTATGACTCGGCCGGGGTTTGAACTCACAACCTACCGATCTCAGGGCGGACACTCTTGATTAACACACTTAAAGGCCTACTGAAATGAATTTTTTTTATTTAAACGGGGATAGCAGATCCATTCTATGTGTCATACTTGATCATTTCGCGATATTGCCATATTTTTGCTGAAAGGATTTAGTAACGACGATAAAGTTCGCAACTTTTGGTCTCTGATAAAAAAAAAGCCTTGCCCCTACCAGAAGTAGCGTGACGTAGTCAGTTGTTCGCTTCCTCATATTTTCCTATTGTTTTCAACGCAGCTAGAGCGATTCGGACCGAGAAAGCGACGATTACCCCATTAATTTGAGCGAGGATGAAAGATTCGTGGATGAGGAACATTAGAGTGACGAACTAGAATGCAGTGCAAAACATATCTTTTTTCGCTCTGACCGTAACTTACGTACAAGCTGGCTCATTGTATTCCACACTCTCTCCTTTTTCTATTGTGGATCACGGATTTGTATTTTAAACCACCTCGGATACTATATCCTCTTGAAAATGAGAGTCGAGAACGCTAAATGGACATTCACAGTGACTTTTATCTCCACGACAGTACATCGGCGAAGCTCTTTAGCTACTGAGCTAACGTGATAGCATCTGGCTCAAATGCAGATAGAAACAAAATAAATAAATCCCTGACTGGAAGGATAGACAGAAGATCAACAATACTATTAAACCATGTACATGTAACTACACGGTTAATAATTCTCAGCCTGGCAAAACTTAACAATGCTGTAGCTAACGACGCTGAAGCTAACTTAGCAACTTAGCAACCGGACCTCACAGAGCTATGATAAAACATTAGCGCTCCACCTACGCCAGCCAGCCCTCATCTGCTCATCAACACCCGTGCTCACCTGCGTTCCAGCGATCGACGGCGCGACGAAGGACTTCACCCGATCACAGATGCGGTTGGCGGCTAGCGTTGGCTAGCGCGTCTGCTATCCAAGTAAGTCCTCCTTGTTGTGTTGCTACAGCCAGCCACTAATATACCGATCCCACCTACAACTTTCTTCTTTGCAGTCTCCATTGTTCATTAAACAAATTTCAAAAGATTCACCAACACAGATGTCCAGAATACTGTGGAATTTTGAGATGAAAACAGAGCTTTTTGTATTGGCTTCAATGGGCTACCGATACTCCTGTTTCACTGGCTACGTCACGCGCATACGTCATCATCCAAAGGTGTTTTCAAACGGAAGTTTAGCGGGAAATTTAAAATTGCACTTTATAAGTTAACCCGGCCGTATTGGCATGTGTTGCAATGTTAAGATTTCATCATTGATATATAAACTATCAGACTGCGTGGTCGGTAGTAGTGGGTTTCAGTAGGCCTTTAATTAAGGCCAAAGAGTGGGAATTAGAGCATTGGATAACCTTAGTGTAGTTTTTTCAATGTGCATATTTGTTAATATCTACTCTGTTTAAAATTAGTATCTACACCAGCAAAATAAATTGAACCTAAAAAATGACAATAATAGATTTGTCCAAACATCTTATCACATATGAAACTATTATGAGCAAGCAGTTATTTGTATTGATACTTTAGATGAGCAGATTTACATTATACAGGGGATTTTATTGGTTCTTACGAAGCTAGAGCAGGTAAAAAAAAAAAAAAATCCCTTAAGTGTCTCGACATCTAAAAATGGCAGCGCAATCCTTCTCTGCACGAGCGCTCCTTTTCAGCTCGCCGTCGTGCGTTTCAGACCAGTAAACTCTGCAGCGTGTGTGGACAAGATAGCAATGGCCATGTCAGCGACGTACCGGGGAAAGAAGTGACCGGACAAATTCAACACGGTGCAACCCGCCAATGGATTCAACAAAAAGAAGGAATGTGACAGAATAAACGAGGGGCAACAATGGAGGACACGTTGTGTTCTTGGCATCTGGCTTTTTGTTATGAGAACACAAGCTTTCTTGTGGAAAAAAAGGAGGGCGGTTTGTGTCATCCTCATCCATTTCTGTTGTTGTAAAGGAGCTGGCAATTCTCTGAATAGTCAATGTGCTGTAATGTGAACTTTTGGTGTACCTAATGTTTGGTAGGGAAAGCTATAAAATGCTCTGATAACATATTTGGCACTAGATCTGCAACAATTAATTATAATATAATACAAATACCTGAGTACAAGGGTTGTACGGTATACCGGTATCAGTATAGTACCGCGATACTAATGAATCATATTCGGTACTATACTGCCTCTAAAAAGTACCGGTACACTGTAATGATACCAAGTACAGTAGCGTATCTCGTCGATACTACTATGATTACGTCGATATTTTTTGGCATCACAACATTTTCTTTCGTTTTTTTAAAATGTATATTATTTTTATAAACTCAGGAAATATGTCCCTGGACACATGAGGACTTTGAATATGTATGATCCTGTAACGACTTGGTATCGGATCGATACCCAAATGTGTGGTATCATCCAAAACTAATGTAAAGTATCAAACAACAGAATAATAAGTGATTATTACATTTAACAGAGATGCAGATAGAACAAGTTAAAAGAGAAAGTAAGCAGATATTAACAGTAAATGAACAAGTAGATTAATAATTCATTTTCTACCATTTGTCCTTAATAATGTTGACAAAATAATAGAATGATAAAGCGTCGCTTTAAATATAGCTTGCTAGCGGTTAACGTCTCTCAGCGGGGTTTAAGCCATTTGTAAATCACTCATCCTCGCCTCTAAGGCGACAAATTAACGATGTTTCTTACAAATATATCTGCAGAACGACAAATAGATAAACATGTTTCACCACACACCGTAGGAGGGTGTAATAGCTAACGCTAACAACACGCTCGCGCTTCTGAATGCAAGTTAATAGGTGGATCAATACAAATATTGACTGTAACGATACCAAGAACAAGAGCTGTATATAGTCAATATAATACAATGATTACATCAATATCTTTTGTTATCACAAAATATTTTGTCATTTTTTTATTGTTTACAAATGCAGGAGATACTGTATGTGCCTGGATAAAGTAGAACTTTAATTATGGCCAATATAAGACCCTGAACCTATTGGAATTGGATCGATAGAAGAAGAAAAGTTGTTGAATATGTTCACTACGTTATTTAATGCCCAAAGTGTTCTTTGATTGCAGTAAGATGGATATGTTTAACATATAAGATTTTCTGTTAAAATAAAGCCAATATTGACATTTAGGCTACGTTCACACTCCAGGGTCAGATGTCCAATTCAGATTATTTTGTCAAATCCGATCTTTTTAGTAGCCGCTCATATTGCTAAAAAAATTACAGATGTTCGATAATATCGGCCTGCCGATATTATCGGCCGATAAATGCTTTAAAATGTAATATCGGAAATTATCGGTATCGGTTTAAAAAAGTAAAATTAATGACTTTTTAAAACATTTGCTTTTTTGAGGCATGTTAAAAAAAATTATGCACTTTGTGACTTCAATAATAAATATGGCAGTGCCATGTTGGCACTTTTTTCCATAACTTGAGTTGAAGTTCTTCTCTTATTTTGAAAAACCTTGTTACATTGTTTAATGCATCACAACATAATTAGGCATAATAATGTGTTAATTCCACGACTGTATATATCGGTATCGGTTGATATCGGAATCGGTAATTAAGAGTTGGACAATATCGGAATATCGGATATCGGCAAAAAAGCCATTATCGGACATCTCTAAAAAAAAAATCGGTTTCTAATGTGAAAGCAATCTGACCCGCATGCATTCATGACGCACTGCAGTTTTTACGGAAATAAAAATGGCTTTAATAATAATATTAATAATGGATTAGATATATATAGCGCTTTTCTAGACACTCAAAGCCCTTCACAGAGAAATGAGAACCCATCATTCATTCACGTCACAGTCACACCTGGTGGTAGTAAGCTACATTTGTAGCGACAGCTGCTCTGGGAAGCGTGGCTGCCAGTTTGCGCCTACAGCCCCTTCGACCACCACCCATCATTTATTCACCAGTGTGAGCGGCACTGGGGGCAAGGGTGACGTGTCCTACCCAAGGACACCACAGCAGTGAATCGGAGGGCAATTTAGCTCTACTCTGTCTCAGTACTGGCGCATTTGTGGCAATTTCAAAGATTTTGTGCAATCAAACTCAAAATGTTTTCGAACCAAATTATTGTATATAATTAAAGTACTTTGGCCCTTGCAGTTTTACCGGAAAATTTGTTTCGATGTCTGCTTGAAGAGCGTGTCTGTGGGCGAGCGGTCGGAGAGTGGTGGAAGTTTCACGTGAGTTCCTAAAACATGTTATTTTTGCCTGTTTTCTGATACTTTGTCAGATGTTTATCTTATTACTGTTTATTTAGGCAAATAATTATGATGCTTATTGCTTTTTGATGGTCGGATGAATGCAACCAGAGCGCGGGAGCATTCACATCGAGGACGCATCGCATCTACATTGGATTTATACCCACATACATATGAAACATTCGGAATTGCACTGTTCACACTAGTGTTGTCCCGCTACCAATATTTTGGTACCTGTACCAGTACCAAAATGTATTTCGATACTTTGATACTTTTCTAAATATAAAGGGACCACAAAAAATGTCATTATTGGCTTTATTTCAACAAAAAATCTTACGGTACATTAAACATATGTTTATTATTGCAATTTTGTCCTTCAATAAAATATTGAACATACTAGACAACTTTTCTTTTATAAGTAAGTAATCAAACTAAGGCTCCTAATTAGTCTGCAGTAACATATTGTGTCATTTTCCATTCTAATATGTTGTCAAAATTATAAAGGACAAGCTGTAAAAATTGATTATTAATCTATTTGTTCATTTACTGTTAATATCTGCTTACTTTCTCTTTTAACATGTTCCATCTACACTTCTGTTAAAATGTAATAATCACTTATTCTTCTGTTGTTTGGATACTTTACATTAATTTTGGATGATACCACAAATTTGGATATCAATCCGATACCAAGTAGTTACAGGATCATACATTGGTCTTTTTCAAAGTCCTCATGTGTCCAGGGACGTATTTCCTGAGTTTATAAACATAATATACATTTTAAAAGAACGAAAATAGATGTAATCATAGTAGTATCGACTAGATATGCTCCTGTACTTGGTATCATTACAGTGGATGTCAGGTGTAGATCCACCCATGGCGTTTGTTTACACTGTGACGCCGGTGAGCTACGGTGTGTAGTGAAGCATGTTAAGCTAATCCTCGTCCTGCGGGGATGATACTTGTAAGAAACTAAGTATAGTACTGAATATGATTAATTAGTATCGCGGTACTATACAAGTACCGGTATACCGTATAACCCTAGTTTTACACTGACATGAAAAAATCCGATACAGTGCGCATATGGGCAAAATAATCGGAATTGACCTGCAGTGTGAACAAGGTCTCTTTTTAAAGTATCAAAATACATTCTTGTACCGGTACCAAAACATTCGTTTTGGGACAACTCTATCGGCTTCAGGCAAATCTTATCCTGCGGAACGGTTAAAATATTCTAGTACTCTTTGCAGACCCCTTGTCAATGCAAAAGTTCTGTTTTCCGATTCCTTGAAGCGGTCAAGTCAAACGAAGCCCGTGACTGCATTGAAGGACATTGTTGCATCGGATCAATGGCTTGACCCGTTAAGTAACGCCACTCCCAGTATCGCATCTAATAGCGCTGATCTTGGAAACACTCGGAGCTGACCCATGATGCTGAGAACAATTACAAGAGAGTGGTCTTTCTGGGCCGATGCCCGCTTGACCCGGTAGTGTAAAGACACCACTGAAATCCACATGATTTAAACTCCTCCCCCAGACGTGCTGACAAGGTTAGAGGGTCAAAGCAGACATTAACAGGTCAGTGTGTGGCCCACTTGGGAACAATTACTCCCAGTCACAGCTAAGTGGACACTTGATTGAACACGATAGAGGCAGGACACACTTCCCACAGATAACAATCCCCCGAGCCATTTAGGATAAAAAGCCCTCGTGATGCAGCCTTTATGGGCAAAATTCATCTTCCTTCCCCCTTTAAAAAATGTGAGCGCGTGATAGAGAGCCATTCGCTAAAAGAGATGACTTAAAGCATTTCCATTTTGTATCTGCTTATGACGAAGAAACAATTACAAGGTGACTGAGCAAAAAAGCCAAACGACACTATGAGCCACTTGAATTGTTCCATCGATTGATCCTCAAAGACATTTTATGAATTACTCTGGGTTACAAGCAGGTAAGGATGTGACGTTTACCGCAGCAAAATTCCTGATGGCTATTGATACCATTTCAAATTTTAAGTATCGTAAAACCTTGATAGATTATCGGACTTAGAAAAACTCTCGGTGAAACTGCGGATTTCTTGGAGAAGCAGCTGGCCAGGGCTCGAATTTAACCACGGGAACCTCGCCAAAAGCCGTGATTGCCCTTGTCATTTGCCGTAAGCCCTAAAAAAATGACCAACATCTGCGGCAAGAACCTGCCGTGACGGCCCTTGACTTTTTACTTGTAATGGACGAGGGATGTAACAGTAAACGGTATAATAGTAATACCGTCTAATGTTTTAATTACCGAAAAACCGTCATTTATTAATGCATTTCAGGCAACACGAAGTCAGGCCCATGCGCACTAGCGTCGTTTGGCTTGATAACCATGGCGGACTAAGGACACAGACTTTGCTCGGGAGATTTCCCCTCGGAGTAAACGGAGCCAAGCGCTTGGTTTAACGTCATTAACGTCAACTCGGAATAAAACTGGACTCACTGATGACGGTGGCAGAGAAGAGGACTGTGGAAAAACTAGTGAGCATCCTGGATGATGCCGGTCACCCTTTGCATACCGTTATCAGTAGCCAGAGGAGCATGTTCAGTGCTAGACTGCTTCATCCCAAGTGCAGGACTAATAGACTAAAAAACTCCTTTGTCCCACACGCCATTAGACTGTACAACTCCTCTCTGGGGGGGGGGAGGGGCGGTACTAGGATGACAGGGGATACAAAATAATAACACTGCAATACTTTTTCCCAACATGGTCACTACTGCCTAGTTTCTCTTGTTATATTCTTATTTTAGTGTTATATTTTTATTCTCATTGTTGCTTTTTATTTTTATTCTTATTGTAATATTTTTCTATTTTGTTTCCATTTATACCCCCATTATTTACTTTTTACTTTTTAAATTATATCTCAATTCTGTACATTGGTGCTGGAATTTTAATTTTCCTGAGGGAACTCTCCTGAAGGAATCAATAAAGTAATATCTATCTATCTATGAATTTTCCCTCGATTCTCGCTGTGCGTTTAAGAGCGCACTTCTGTGTTTAGATGGAGACAGGTGTGGACAATATTGGAGACAGACGCACCTGTCCCACTATTGGAGACAGACGCACCTGTCCCACACTGAAACTATACAGCGAACGAGTAAACTATTTGATATTTTGCAACAGGCAATGTGTTGTGAACGTTGTCACAACTTGTTTATAAAGTCTTTACTTTGTTTACTGGGATGTTCACTCGTCCTTTATTTAACTGCAAACTGTATCAGCGTTCAAATAACATCAATACTAGCTCAAATGTTTTGTTATCTCATCGAACTGAACGAAGGCTGTAAAGATTGTGTATTCGATGTGAGAGGTGTCACTCCTCTTTATGGCCAAACGGCCAAACTGTTGCACTGAACCAAGAGAAGAACAAAGCTTGTTTATTAGACTTAATCGTCATTAGCCAAACTGCTTTGAGTTGTATTTTAATATCAAAAAGTACACACAGGTTTTTATACATTACTTGTGTTTTTTTTTCATGTCACAAAGGTATTACTTTAAAAATCATTCATGTGACACAGCATTTTGTTAATGTTTTATTGTGTACATTTAATACTTATACGACATATTTCTGCTCAAACTCTTAATGGATCTGTCCCGATACATCATCTACACGTACATAACTTAAAAAATGAATAATAATAATTTTTAAAAAATACCTCCCTTTATCAAAATGTAAAAAGAGAGATAAAGGCATCATGAAATTACAAAAAACTGACAAGTTTATATTAATACTGAATTTAAAAAAACAGTTAAAATGTAAATATAAATCTGATCACTCTAGTCGCAAACAAATACTGATATTATACTTGGTGTCAACACCACAAATTTATGGATCGATCCACTCTCCTTTTTCGTGTTGTGTACTTTTGACCGCGACAATGCTGCCACACAAACATCCATCCATCCATCCATTCATCCATCCAAAAAGGGTTCATTATTAAAAGATTTTGTAAGTATACTTAAAACACATTGTGAA
Source organism: Entelurus aequoreus (assembly GCF_033978785.1). Taxonomy (NCBI): domain Eukaryota; kingdom Metazoa; phylum Chordata; class Actinopteri; order Syngnathiformes; family Syngnathidae; genus Entelurus; species Entelurus aequoreus. The sequence continues at coordinate 22,897,202 of NC_084731.1, read as the reverse complement.
ATGACGCACAAACCAATCACGGAGGAGAACAACCTTGGCCATGGTTTACATACTAACTAGCTATTGTTTACATACTAGCTGGCACTACAATGCTGACCCCGGTGAGAACAACAAACAGCATGATCTCGCTCAGGAAAAGAGTTGTCAGTGTGGAGCTGGCAGGGAGTGGAATAGAAAAATCAATGAGGATGGAGAGAGAAACACAAAATAAAACACACAGTGAAACCATGAAGAACATTAGACTACAGACCTTTAACCACTGCAAACTATTGTGTTCACACATTTGTGTAGCTAGAAAAACAAAACATGGACCAGTTACTTTGGGTGTAAGAATCTTAATTCCCAGAATGTGAACTTGTGTCGTGATATACAGAAGTAGGGAGGTATTGCTTGGATTTGAAGGACGTCACGTTCCGCGTCTCTTCTCAATGGGTACTCTGCGCCATTTAGCCTTTCACCGAGAAAAACGCCCTATGCTTGCGTTGTTTTCGGCTGTATGAACCGTTCAAAATTAGAAAAGAATAAATGTTTCTTCACAGTCCCTCGAGAGGAAATCAAGAAGGGTGGAAGAGTGTAACATTTTGACGAAAGACGACAACAAAAATGGCACTTTCGAAGCACACACAAGTTTGCAGGGACCACTTCCTTAAAAGTTTGTTTGATATATATTCAGTATACTTTACTCGTTTAGTAGATCCCATTGAAGTATCATCTTGATATTATTTTTATTTCAGTTTTTAACAAACAGAAACCAGAAAGTCAGAGTCAATGATACCATGTCAGGAAAGGTACTTCTATGTCTCCCCTCATGTTTATTTTGTACACAAGTGTGTCAGAGTACATATGACAACAGGACAAAAAAAATCAGATATAGTGATAATTCAGTAATTGTTACTTTGTTAGATGGATATGCAGTCACGGGTATTGAATTGTCGGGTGCTAGTTTGTTTACAAGACGCAAAGATAAATAATGAAATGCAACCATACTTGAGCAAAAACGATGCATATTTATCCGGGAAAATCTTGGTACCACTTTCCTTGGCCCAGCCACACACAAAGAAGTTGTAGACCTCCATGATTTTCCAAGTTTTTATCTGTTTTGTCGTGTAGAATGACGCCGGAGCCCAAGATCGTTCGACATGTATAGAAACTCCACCAACCGATAATACTTGCTATCACTTGACAAATCTTTTTTTGAAAAGTATAGGGATCTATTTCATTGCATAGTTTGATTTGTTACTCGTATCCGCTTTTTGCAGGAAGATCAAGGCCCCTTGCGTACTCAGATAGCTCACACGCTGCTTGCTGCACAACAGCCATCTCCGCTTGGTTGACCACCACTGTTGTTCACTTCCATGAATAAGTGACATAACGAAATATAAGCAATACCAAGTATCAGTATTTTTTTGGTACTGGTTTCTAATAGGGTCAGTCCAAGATGTTTTTGTTTTTCTCATCAGGCTGACATCGTAATTATTTTGATCAAACATTTGTGGAACAGCCAATCGCAGTCAACCTTTTACCGCCCCAGTTACGGTACTCAGAAGTAAACAGAATCATAGACATGAACAAGTGAAGTGAAGTGAATTATATTTATATAGCGCTTTTCTCTAGTAACTCAAAGCACTTTTACATAGTGAAACCCAATATCTAAGTTACATTTAAACCAGTGTGGGTGGCACTGGGAGCAGGTGGGTAAAGTGTCTTGCCCAAGGATACAACGGCAGTGACTAGGATGGCGGAAGCGGGGATCGAACCTGGAACCCTCAAGTTGCTGGCACCGCCACTCTACCAACCGAGCTATACCGCCCCAGAATAATCAAACGTGGGAGATAAACGTGGAACTGGGGGCAGCCAAATAAATGTCAGCCACAACTTGGGAGTTATCTAGAGCCCTACGCTTTACGCCTCATTAGAATTGTGGATGGAAGTGTAGCTCCTCCCCTTTGAATGCAAGTGCTCCTTCAGTAGGAATACAAATTCTGTATTCCTACCAAATACAAAATCTGGCAAGACACCAGAAACGTAAATGAAACAGTAGCCAAAGGAAGGGCATTTTATACTAATGAATAATAGTTACATATAATACATTTTAATATATAATAATAATAATATACAATTTATCTAAAATATAATATTAATATACAAAATAAGAATTAAATATGCATGAATAGTCTATTTATAATCTAATTGTAGCCCCTGAAACATAATTGTAATCGGATTGTGAGGTGCCCAAAGATTCTCACCTCTAATTGTCACTAGGGCTGCAACCAACGATTAATTTGATAATCGATTAATCTGTCGATTATTACTTCGATTAATCGATTAATAATCGGCCACTACATTTCTATCCTTTCCAGTGTTTTATTGAAAAAAACCAGCATACTGGCACCATACTTATTTTGATTATTGTTTCTCAGCTGTTTGTACATGTTGCAGTTTATAAATAAAGGTTAATAAAAAATAAAAAATAAAAATAAATTTAAATAAAAAAATTAATTGCCTCTGCGCATGCGCATAGCATAGATCCAACGAATCGATGACTAAATTAATCAGCAACTATTTTTATAATCGATTTAATCGATTAGTTGTTGCAGCCCTAATTGTCACAAAACAATTCGGCTGCCTTTCTTTTTGACTTCGGTAGAACTGCAACAAGGTACTTCCGTTTTACCAGACAAACAAAAAGCAGTAATCACAACCCAACCCAGGACAACACAGAGCTGAAAGCAACTCAACATTCCATACTGTCAGCACCATAAAACAATAACAACATTTTTTTCCCCCAAACCATCTGTTCAACCAACGTAAACATTCGGAAAAGCAACGTTTTAACTGCTTTTGCTTGCAGTTTAAACATGTAAGACGAAATTTGCTACAAAATTGCTGCATGCATTCTTCCTTTATTTTTTTTTTCTATTTACAAAATCAGCATAATTGTCTCCAACAATGACCATATCCAACGGGGAATTGAGCTCCACCCCATTGACTAAAAGCTGAGAAGAAAAACAAACTCCCTCCAAGGAGCCTCGGCGTTACAGACAAACAACAACAATGTCTGAAGATCTACTGGGAGCACGGGCAACCAAACAACAGCAGCCTGCGCACAAACAAGGTGTGTACCTCTTTTGGAGAGAGGGGATTAGAAAGCGAGAGATTGCGTGGTCTCAGGGACAGACAAAGAGCGAGAGTGGAACTGAGAGGTAAACTAAATCAAATTGCACCGCCACCATCCTAGTCTCAGGTCAACTGAATCATTAGGGGTCAGGGAAGATACCATCGTCACCTTCCATGAATAGCTCACACAACCACAAGAGTATTACTTCATGTGGTAAACCTGGCAGTTGTTTAAGACGACACAAGCTCTTCTTTTTAAGGCCATTTTGCAAGAAGAGATCATTCGTTTGTTTTAGTTTAGACTTAGACTTCCTTTTATTGTCATTCAAATTTGAACTTTGCAGTACAGATAAGAACGACATTTCGTTGCATTAGCTCACGGTAGTGCAGGATAAAAGAGCAGTAAGGTGCAGATATAAATAAATAGATTACTGTACAGATAAACATATCGCACTTTTGCATATGCATCCACGCTTATGGATGTATGTTGTATTGTCTTTATATTCCAGTGAGTTAATCCATTTTTGGGGGGAGTTGAGGGGATTCTTTTTATGCGTTCAAGAGTCTTACGGCCTGAGATAAGAAGCTGTTAGGTCAGACCTGGGCAAATTAAGGCCCGGGGGCCGCATGCGGCCCGTTGAGCTTTTCAATCTGGCCCGCCGGATATTCCTAAATAATTGTTTTAGATGTTTAAGATGGAAAGTGTAGCTGCCATTATGATGTGTAGTCATGTTTTCTAATGACCGTAAGTCTTCAATGCTTGGAATCTGCATGATATTCCGTATTTTTCGGACTATAAGTCGCAGTTTTTTTCATAGTTTGGCCGGGGGTGCGACTTATACTCAGGAGCGACTTATGTGTGAAATTATTAACACATTACCGTAAAATATCAAATAATATTATTTAGCTCATTCACGTAAGAGACTAGACGTATAAGATTTCATGGGATTTAACGATTAGGAGTGACGGATTGGTCAAGGTTAATGTAGGTTGCTTCTCTTTCTTCCCCTCCATTTTTCTGCATTCTTTCGTATCTCAAGTTATCATTACGTATATGTATTGTTGCATTTGAACAATTGTATTGTTGATAATAAAGGTAAAGTATTGGTATTGTTTATTATCAATAGCACTATTTCTATTGGTATTCATATTGCTCCATTTTTAGTGTAATAATGCTCATTGTCATTTCTGTATTATTTTTTTATTTTCGCTAACTGCTTATTTGCTATTACTTTTACCATCATATTTGTACATGTCGTATTTGCTGATGTTGCTCTGTTGTTGTTGTTGTTGTGTTTGCTGTTGTTTTTGTCTCTCTGTCTAATCCCCCTCTTGTCCCCACAATTCCCCCCTCTGTCTTCCTTTTTTTCTCTTTCTATCCCCTCCTGCTCCGGCTCGGCTGCACCAAATGATAATATAAATACATTTAATAAAGTCAAAATACAAATAAGGCAACAAGAGAAGTATCCTATACTTCTCTTTTGTAAAGTAAATCTGAACAGCTGATATGGGCATCTACATCTACTATATGATTTGCCTGAGAAGCTGGGCAGGACATTATTAAAAACAAAAAAAACAAAAAAAACAAAAAAAAGGAGTGACAGATTGTTTGGTAAACGTATAGCATGTTCTATATGTTATAGTTATTTGAATGACTCTTACCATAATATATTACGTTAACATACCAGGCACGTTTTCCGTTGGTTATTTATGCCTCATATAACGTACACTTATTCAGCCTGTTGTTCACTATTCTTTATTTATTTTAAATTGCCTTTCAAATGTCTATTCTTGGTGTTGGGTTTTATCAAATAAATTTCCCCCAAAAATGCGACTTATACTCCAGTGCGACTTATATATGTTTTTTTTCCTTCTTTATTATGCATTTTCGGCCGGTGCAACTTATACTCCGGAGCGACTTATACTCCGAAAAATACGGTACTAGTTACTATGGTCATCTAATTAGTTACTATGGTAATCTAATTAGTTACTTTGGTCACTATGAGATATCTCAGATGGTAGGTGGGGTTTTTTTTACCCTTCGCGTTCATATTTCACTATGTTTGTTGCATTTTGGTTGTGTTTCGGTTGATTGTAAAATATGTTGTCAATATTCAGTGTTTTATCCTTCATAGTTAATATTGTAAATCCCACAGTCTTTATGTTCATGTACATACTGGGTGTCTCATTCAGTAAAAAAATTAAAAATTCCATTCCGTTTTTTTAAGGCGGTCTGTCATAACGTTTTTAGCTTTCAATCATTATTGTGAGGTTTTGTATTAGTGTTCCTAAAAATAAATATACCGGCCCCCAGACACACTTTTTTAAATCAAAATCTGGCCCCCCGAGTCAAATAATTGCCCAGGCCTGTATTAGGTGGTGGACCTGGAGGTTCTGCTACGGATGCTGCGGAACCTCTTTCTAGAGTCCAGCAGTGAAAACAGTCCTTGGTGGGGGTGGGAGGAGTTTAGGCCATTGTCACTAAAAAAACTGACAATGTCAGATGAAGTTCTTAGTAGTAACGGCCGATAGAGATTTGAATTCTATCGCTTTATCACAATAATGAATGTTGACTAACCGCGACCCACAAAATTGAGAGTGACAAGTTGCAACAGACTGCGACTCGTCGTCAATGTCATAAGAAAACATGGCTGGTGCAACAGCCATCATTTGGACTTGGTCCTATCAGCAGCAAAAATCTCTACTCTTTGTGTGTGTGGGCAATTCCGGCAAGGAGGAGTAGGTATAATTATTTTTATTAAATCGATTATTTTGCTTAGAATAAAGCTTCAAATTAGATTGTGTCGCTTAGATTACTCAATTAATAAGACTAACTAATAAAAATTAGGACTATCCCAAATAACAATTTGGGCCTCTGATCCCAATCCGATTTTTTTGGCCTTAGATCCAATCCAATTTTGAGTCCTGATCCAATACCTTGACAACAGATTATAGAACTTAAAATGTTTTATAGCAAGCAACTAAAGTAAACACAGTAAAACATAAAACGTATCAGTAGAAATAACAGGGTTTCCCCTAGATTGCCACTATATATGTGGCGGTGGGGGCGTGGCTAGGGGTGTGGTCAATATGACATTATTATATGTTGTATATATGACATGACAATTTTGATTTGTAATGATGCATATTTTTTTCTTTAAAAAGGCTAAATAAATGTTTCATGTATATTTAAAAACAAATAGTGTTATTAGTTATAATACCATTTAAGGCTGCAGCTAACGATTATTTTTCTATCGATTAATCTATAGATTATTTTTTCGATTAATCGGTTAATCTATAGATTATTTTTCCGATTAATCTATAGATTATTTTTCCTTTTACCGATTATTTTTTTTATTCAAAATGAAGATGAAAAAATAAATGTAGGCCCGTTTTTTCAAAAGGCATGGCTTTTATTTACAAAAAAAAAGAAGTATGGCCACTCAGTCAACATTGACAACAACATGACTAAATATTCTGTAACAATGTAAACATTTAAAACTTTTAACATTTAACAAAATTAAAAGTAGCTTATTTGCTTTTTAATGTGCAAATATAAAAGTCAACATCCAGTGCAAATCTTAATATTCTGCAATAGTATAAGCATTTCAAAAGTAAAAGTATTGCTTATTTTGCTTTAAAATGTGCAAAAATAAAGATAAACATCCAATACAAAAAAGTGCAAAACGAAATATTCTGTAACAACAGTGTAAACATTTCAACAAAAGTGAAAGTATTGCTTATTTGCTAAAATGTGCAAAAATAAAGATAAACATCCAATACAAAAAAGTGCCAATCTAAATATTCTGGAGCACTGTAAACATTAAGTATTGCTTTTAAAATGTGCAAAATAAACATCCAGTCCAACACCGTACACAATAACCAATTCTACTCATTCCAGTGAGTGTCTAACAGTTGTAATGAAGAAAGGTTAGCATGTGTACATGTTTGGTTCTTTTCTTGTTTACAATATTCCCAGCAGCTGAAAATAGGCGCTCAGAAGGGGTCGATGTGGCTGGAACGAGAGGTAATTAGCCTTCACCTCAAGCCAGGACTGCGAGTGAGCTGAGCTGCAGTTTATATTTCTAGAAGGTCAACGGGCTCATAGTGATGTTACTAGTAGTTGACTGGGAGGTGTTTATTATCATTTGGGGAGAGTCCGCTGCCTGATGCTCACCTGCTAAACACCTATCTGCTCCACGCTGAAGCGCTGACTACATGCGCTCTGAATACACACTGCTGATTGGCTGATAATGCTTCGTGTGTACCAATCAGATGGTTGTGTGGGTGGGACAATGCTGCGTGTGTACCAATCAGATGGTTGTGTGGGTGGGACAATGCTGCGTGTGTACCAATCAGATGGTTGTGTGGGTGGGACAATGCTGCGTGCTGAGACAGACGCAGAGGAGCGAAGCAGCTTGTTAAGACTTTAGCAGCTAAAGTTAGCTTTAGCTTAGAAACTCGTTCGGTACACCCCCGTGCCGAACCGAAAGCCCCGTACCGAAACGGTTCAATACAAAACATGTACCGTTACACCCCTAGCAGATACAAATGACACAGTCATGTTTTTGTGTAATGATGACAACGTATGCTCGCGCGGACGATTGACTAGTTGATGGTTTTCTTTTCAAATGTTCGTTCATAGCCGTTGTGCTGCTATGATAGGCCATTTCCGCTCGACACAGTGTGCATACAACAACATTATTAGGCCGTTTATTGAAATACTCCCACACTTTTGACCACTTTTGGCATGCTTTTCCCCCCTCGCTCGCACCGCTCGCATCGTCTGCTTTGATCGTCTGCTTTGCGGTCCGCCATGACGGTAGTGTGACGTAAATATGCGACGCGTCGACGCACAAAAACGGCGTCGACGTATTTACGTAACCGATGACGTCGACTACGTCGACGCGTCGTTTCAGCCTTAATACCATTATTAATAATAATAATAATATTAACATTGGTTTCTCAGAATCAGAATCACAATCAGCTTTAACACAAGGAATTTGACTTGGTCGACTGCTCACTTTGTTGAATGACGTTTCAACTCCTGCTTATTGTAAAAGGTCAAATGGATGGATGGACACAGGCTACTACAATTTATTCTGCCCTCCCTTAATGTTGGAATTTATTTTGCCAAATAGGTCCTACAGTGCTTTGAATTAGATATGAGGAAAAATAACTTCAGGTGTTTTGTTGATATTCTTCACAATGAAGTCACTGTAAAACTAAACTACACTTAATAAAGTACATTATTTATACACATGAAGTTCACATACATACATACTGTATATATCAATAAATACATTTAATAAATATACTGCATATATGTATATATATATATATATATATATATATATATATATATATATATATATATATATATATATATATATATATATATACATATATATGTATATATATTGGGGCGGTGTGGCGAAGTTGGTAGAGTGGCCCTGCCAGCAATCGGAGGGTTGCTGGTTACTGGGGTTCAATCCCCACCTTCTACCATCCTAGTCACGTCCGTTGTGTCCTTGGGCAAGACACTTCACCCTTGCTCCTGATGGCTGCTGGTTAGCGCCTTGCATGGCAGCTCCCGCCATCAGTGTGTGAATGTGTGTGTGAATGGGTGAATGTGGAAATACTGTCAAAGCGCTTTGAGTACCTTGAAGGTAGAAAAGTGCTATACAAGTATAACCCATTTATCATTTTTTTATCATATATACATATCTGTGTATATATATATATATATATATATATATATATATGATTTTTTTGAACCGATTAAGAATCGTTACGCAGAAGAATCGCGATTCATTCGAAAATGTATTATATTTTGACACCCCTAATGATTTGGTCTGTCAAACGTTCTTATAGATACACTTAATTGTTACCTAAAGTTACTCCTGTAAAAACACATGTTATTTAGCGCTATCGATGAGACACAACACATACTGTAGCAGAAGAAAATGTACTTCTGTTTATGTGTCTTGTGTGCTCTTTATGACAGCTGCTATTTCATGTTACTGTTAAAACTAATCCTGTGTTTTGTTTTTACAGGAGTAACTTTAGCGTTTACATCCCTAGCTGCAGCCCTTGTAGGTACTACCCTCAATTTATTTAACGACCTTAAAACAATACACGTTGTTGAATACACTGAATGCCAGATGATGATTCTCTATACCTTTGGTGTAGTTTTAAACAAAAACTGTCTGTATATCGATGCCCAGATTACCTACCTAGTCTGTGTATATTACCTACCTAGTCTGTGTATATTCCCAGTGTTTCCCATAAACTGCAAAGATACCTGTGGCGGTGGGGGCGTGGCTATGGGCGTGGTCACCATGACATCATCGAGTAATTTGCATAATTTACTAAAATTATATGATTTTCTCTAAAAAGGCTCAAAAAATGTATACTTACTAATTAATAATAACAGTTTTGTTTTAAACGTCCATCCATCCATCCATCCATTTTATAATATAATTACAACACTTTATGTACATATTTATATACAGATTTGAACAATAAGTTATTCACTGAAATATATGTATTAATTGTAGTTCTTACAAAAAATATATCTAATAAAATATAAAAGCTAAAATGTCTCATAAAGCTCTGCCCCTTTAATTAGTGCATATTAAATAATTTAACTTTAGCCTACTACTACAACCATATTATTTACCAGCAACATGAAGTGAAACAGAGGCAGAGGTGTCCTGCCACAGTCAGTAACAAATAAACAGAAAACAGTAGTGGTGGTAGATAGACACAGAGCTTCATCAAACATCTGATCCACTGAACAAAGAGCTCCAAAAATCTTGAACTTTAGACTGCCATCAGTTTTACTCCCTACACGTAACCATGTGTTTCCTACTGCCTGCAGACTTTGCACCCTTTGTTATATACACATGTTGTGTTTCTAATATAAATACATTTAATAAAGTCAAATACAAATAAGGCAACAAGAGAAGTATCCTACACTTCTCTTTTGTAAAGTAAATCTGAACAGCCGATATGGGCATCTACATCAACTATATGATTTGCCTGAGAAGCTGGAGAGGACAAAAAAAAAAAAAAAAATTATTTTATTTATTTTATTTATTTGTGGCGGACGTAATTCTTTCGTGGCGGGCCGCCACAAATAAATGAATGTGTGGGAAACACTGATTCCCTATTTATGTCTATGTACCGTATTTTTCGGACTCTAATGCTATAATCCTTTCATTTTCTCAAAAATCGTCAGTGCGCCTTATAACCCGGTGCGCCTAATGTACGGAATAATTCTGGTTGTGCTTACAGACCTCCAAGCAATTTTATTTGGTATATGGTGTAATGATAAGTGTGACCAGTCACATATGTAGTCACATATAAGAAATATGTGTAGACTGCAATATGACGCCATTAAACAACACCATCCATCCATCCATTTTCTACCGCTTGTCCCTTTCGGGGTCGCGGGGGTTGCTGGAGCCTATCTCAGCTGCTTTCGGGCAGGAGGCGGGGTACACCCTGGACAAGTCGTCATCTCATCGCAGAGTAAACAACACCAAAACTTTAAATGTTCCATTGAAAATAAAGAACATTACACACTGCACTCAAAAATCTGTGTTTTAGTACGACTTTGAAGCCGCACCGTTTGATGAATTGTCGGCCCATTATGGCTACCGTAGTCAGAGATACAAGTATTACTATGGTGTGTCTATAAGGACCGCAAAATGGCACCCATTCGCAGACATATTATCTGCCGTTTTGTTACCTTCTGATGTGTATTTGAGATCTGCATAAGTCCTGAAAATTTGCGCACGTCCGCCACTGTAGTCCGTGCCGATACCGTGGTCGATAAGCTTCTTCTTTTTCTCTATCTTCTTGTTATGGGACATTCACCCTCTGCTGTTGCCATTTCTAATATAAAGTAGTGTAAAGTTCTAACTTATATCTCGCCATGGAAGCGCTAAAAACTACCGGTTTAGTGGGTTTACAGAATTCACCCACGGAACTTTAGTTATTAGAGAGTTCCGGTCGAACGGTTTTTCACGGGACACATTTTGGGCGTTGTTGCACTAGTGAGCCACGGATGAGAAGATGCTGCTGCCTTGTTGATTGAAGTAAAGTCTGAATGTCATTAAAACAGTTAGCTCCATCTTTTGACACTTCCTCCACTCCCGTCCTTGCACGCTACACCGCTACAACAAAGATGACGGGGAGAAGACGCTGCCGAAGGTAAGCCAAGTAAATAAGACCGCCCACAAAACAGCACATCCTGAAGGGACTGTCAGAAAGCGACTTGAAGATAGTAAAACATAATCTATGCAACGTTTTGACCAAGGAACCACCATTACACGTTATGTAGACCACAAGGAAGTGTTTTCAAGGCGCTTTATAATCCGGTGCACCCTATGGTCCGGAAAATACGGTATTTCTTATTGTTGTTTTTATATTTTTCAGTATTATATTACGTTTAGCACCTGTGGTTTTGTTTTTTGATTACATTGTACATGCACAGTGACAATAAAGACAATTCATTCATTCATTGTTTCATTTTGGATCAGTTTGCAATTAGTTGTGTGCAAAAATTTCGGTTACGTGCATACCGACCACTATTTGGCATAGCAAATGCCACAGCGGACCCTGTAAGATCCGACCAAAAATACAAAAAAAAGTGAGTGTGACGGACAGTTCTGAGGAGAAGAAGAAGCGATGGATGTTCATTGAATTAAAGAAAATAAATCATCAAAGAACCTGACCGACATAGCCAACTTGGCGAAGTAGTTAGAGCGTAGCACTGGTTCCTAAATTAATTCCCTGGTCTTTTAAAGCTTCAGCAATGTTCTGAGGAATCCTGTTCACTTAGAAAAGCTGGTAAAAAGATAAAAAGTACCCTTTGTTTGATCCTCATATTCCACATAATCATAGTAAACAATGACATTGTATCGGGTACACTGGGCCAATTAGCAATCTCCCTTTGCTAGTATCAAGCATTTAAACAGCATGCTAGATTATAATAGGAACCTGCATACTTTTGTCTGTGATACAGTCTCATCAGGATGGTTGCAACTCGGCCCAAGCCCAGCATTGCATCCTGGGTAATTACTGCCGCCCATTACTGCTCGGCTCGTAAATATATATCAAATAAACAAGCAACAACCAGTCAATTAGGAGCTCCCTTTCATAACAGGGGTTCACAATGATGTTTTATGTACTGTTGAAGGCAGTAAAAGTTATCACACAACTTCATAGGAAACTTGAATCTGCTGTTGTTTGGAGTACACCACAAAATACGACTTGGGCGGTTAAAGACAACGACAGATGGAAATAAGGACAAAATAAAATTGTTGATAAGCAAAAGGTGCAGTGACGGCTTGTTAACAGAATTGCTGCTCACTTTTCTCCTTGGCTTTCGTCTCTCCTTAAGCTCACATTATTGCCGGCTCAAATCTGAGTACTCCGATAGTTTATCACATACAGTAGTGAGCAGCAGGCTTAGCTGGAGTGATGACTCCGAAAGAGGTGATCAAAGCTCTCAAGGCTTTTCAACCAGGAATAGCCCTGACATATTATGTTCCTTATTAGCCTGGGACTGCCAACAGAGAACAGACAAGATGTCAAGGATGAGCTTCTGCTAACTCTTTTTTTTACATAGCACGCCTTATCCCACTTCATTTGGTCCCCAGTTCTTGCATTAAATAATAAAGAATGCAATTAGGGGTGGCCGATATGACCTAAAATCTACATTGCGATATATATTACAGCAGTGTTTTTCAACCACTGTCCCATGAGATACAGTCTGGTGTGCCATGGGAGTCTATCTAATTTCACCTATTTGGGTTAAAAATATTTTTTGCAAACCAGTAAATATAGTCTGTAATTGATGTGTTGTTTTTGAGTGTCGGTGCTGTCTAGAGCTCGGCAGAGTAACCGTGTAATACTCTTCCATATCAGTAGGTGGCAGCCGGTAGCTAATTGCTTTGTAGATGTCAGAAACAGCGGGAGGCAGCGTGCAGGTAAAAAGGTAACCAATGCTTAAACCAAAAAATAAACAAAAGGTGAGTGCCCCTAAGAAAAGGCATTGAAGCTTAGGGAAGGCTATGCAGAACGAAACTAAAACTGAACTGGTTACAAAGTAAACAAAAACAGAATGCTGGACGACAGCAAAGACTTACTGTGGAGCAAAGACAGCGTCCACAATGTACATCCGAACATGACATGACAAAGATGTCTCCACAAAGAAGGATGAAAACAACTGAAATATTATTGATTGCTAAAACAAAGTAGATGCGGGAAATATCGCTCCAAGGAAGACATGAAACTGCTACAGGAAAATAACAAAAAAAGAGAAAAAGCCACCAAAATAGGAGCGCAAGACAAGAAGTAAAACACTACACACAGGAAAACAGCAAAAAACTCAAAATAAGTAAGGATGTGATGTGACAGGTCGTGACAGTACACCTACTTTGAGACAAGAGCTATAGTATTGCATGCTTGGTTATGGTTTAAAGTCATATCCAACAATTGTGACAACTACTTTTTACTGTCAACTAAGTTTAGTTTAGTTTTTTAATTATTTCTGCTGGTGGTGTGCCTCCGCATTTTTTCAATGCAAAAAAATGTGCCTTGGCTCAAAAAAGGTTGAAAAACACTGTATTACAGCATCATGCGATAATGATATACTGTATATTACGATATGTTATTTGGCACATACCGTATTTTCCGGACCATAGGGCGCACCGGATTATAAGGCGCACTGCCGATGAGCGGGTCTAGTCAGGTCTATTTTCATACAAAAGGCGCACCGGATTATAGGGCGCATTAAAGGTGTCATATTATTTTATTTTTTTCAAAATGGAAAACACTTCCTTGTGGTCTACATAACATGTAATGGTGGTTCTTTGGTCAAAATGTTGCATAGATTATGTTTTACAGATCATCTTCAAGCCGCTTTCTGACAGTTGCATCAGGATGCGCCGTTTTGTCTTATTTATGTGGCTCACCATCGACAGCGTCTTCACCCCGTCATCTTTGTTGTAGCGGTGTAGCGTGCAAGGACGGGTGTGGAAGAAGTGTCAAAAGATGGAACTATCTGTTTTATTGACATTCAGACTTTACTTCAATCAATAACGGAGCAGCATCTCCTCATCATGTTATTGCACAAGTGCAATAACAATGCTGGAACTGTGTCCCGTGAAAAACCGTCCGACCGGAACTCTCTAATAATAAAGTTCCTTGGGTGAATAATGTGAACTCACTATACCGGTATGTTTTAGCGCTTTCATGGCGAGTTTAAGAAGCTTATTGACTACAGTGTCGGCACGGATTACAATGGAGGATGCGCACAAATTTTCATGACTTATGCAGATCCCAAATACAGATCAGCAGGCACCAGACGGTAAGAAAAGTTGCTTTTGCATAATATTGCGAAACAAAACGTCAGATAATATGTCTTACCTTATACACACACCATAATAATACTCGTATGTTGAAGCACAGTCCAATCCATCAAGCGGTGCTGCTTCATAGCTTACCAAAGTCATATTAAAACATTTTGATAGATCTTTGAGCGCCATGTGTAATGTTCTATATTTTCAATGGAACATATACATTTTGGTGTTGTTTACTTGAGTCATATTGCAGTCTACACTTATCTCTTATGTGTGACTGTCATCTACTGGTCACACTTATCATTTCACCATGTACCAAATAAAATAGCTTCGAGGTCGGTAAGCACAACCAAAAAATATTCCCATTCACAACCAAAATTATTCCGTACATTAGGCGCACCGGGTTATAAGGTGTACTGTCGAGTTTTGAGAAAATGAAAGTATTTTAAGTACGCCTTATAGTCCGAAAAATATGGTAAATGATAATAGAACCATTTCAAAATGGGCTGCACAATTAATCGATATCGACTCGACATTGAGGTTTTAATTAGTGCGATAACTAACTACAGGAGGCAGAGATTTTTTTTTTCCGATGACAACTGTAATTTGACAATATCAATTAATATTTAAAACATTTTTCTTTATTCCTTTTTTATTACATATACCATGTATAATCAGGTCAATCGTGCAAAATAAACAAAAGCAAAAACTACTATTGGCGCCTATTTCCTGAGTTTGTAAGCAATAACAAATGATCTAATCACAGTAGTATTGACCATTTACTGATACTTGGTATCGTTGCTGTCAATATTTTTATCGATCTACCCACCGTTGTTCACATTCGAGGGTTCGAACTTAGTGGTTAGCATGGATTATTGTATCCTCCTATGGTGTGTAGTGTTGTACGGTATTTAGCATACACCAAACTGTTGTTATTCAAAGTCATAACAATCACTGTTCAGCAAGAACAGATGACTTGATTAATGGATGTGTGAGTAAGCGGCTGTTCTGTGTATTTTCAATTCTCTATTGGGACTCAGACTGTACTGAGCACACCTGAAGCGGTTGAGTCCATTAACCGTCACCCTGGACAGTCTGCCTGGGCACGCCACAAGGGCTCAGGCACACTAACCTTTACCCAAGAAAGACTGTTCAGACTTCTCTGATCTTTTCCATTCATGCAATACAAAACCACAGAGCATGGATTCCCTTTTGACTGAGGGCATAACATTAAAGTAATAAACTGAACACTGAATATGCCAATTGTATGAATAAATGTTGGCAATAAATCAGAATCAGAATTAGCTTAATTGGCCAAGTATGTTTACCACAGAAGGAATTTGACTTGAGACAATCCACCAATTGCATAGTCTAATAATGCCCAAACTGACTTCCAAATACCTCTCCTTGTCATTCAACGGCAAGCAAGGGTAGGGCACACTGGGTTTACATACTCTACATAACTACTAATGGGTATTTCATTGTTTGTTCACAAATACTGAGCCACTAGATGAAAGAGTAGGCCGCCCTATTCAGAAATTGTAATCCCTACATTGAATGCTTAAATTACCTTCAGACTTTAAACCCTCCACAAAAGAGAAAAGCCCAAGTCTGAAGAGGGCAAACTAGAAACAAGGGCTGTCCAAATACGTTCAATCAAAGTTTTGGGGAAAATAGACAAAAGATGCAAAAAAACAACAACTTACAGTGTGTATATAAATCTAACGAGATCCCAAAGAGAAACATCAGATTAACTATTTGTTCCTTCTCCATTGTGTTGGCGAATGTGTACCTAAATTACACTTTATCAACACCTAAGTGGAAGTAAGGGTATCTCTGTGGTTGGCTCGCAAACTGCAAGTGGTGCTGACAGGAAGGGAGAAAGAGACTTATAACAAAGATACCATCTGTGTCCTTGATGATGGTTGCAGCGTTTGAGCCTAAATGCTATTCCTCCACTTCACCACTGAGCATCTTACAATGTCTGACTTAGGCCCCGTTTACACTAGGCGGATAAAGTTATCCAGGGTGTATCACACCTAACCGTATCCGTGTCCACACACAACAATGCCACCGTTTAAGACCGCCGCCGCCCCCCTCAGTGCAATCCATCAAGCGGTGCGGCTTCATAGCTTACCAAAGTCATACTAAAACATTTTGATATATTTTTGAGTGCTGTGTGTATTGTTCTACATTTTAAATGGAACATATAAAATGTTGGTGTTGTTTACTTGAGTCAAATTGCAGTCTACACGTATCTCTTATGTGGGACTGCCATCTACTGGTCACACTTATCATTTCACCATCAACCAAATAAAAATAGCTTTGAGGTCGGTAAGCACAACCAAAATTATTCCGTACATTAGGCGCACTGTCGAGTTTTGAAAAAAATGAAAGGATCTTAAGTGTCCGAAAAATACGGTAAAAATACGGTAATTAAAAGAAACAAAAGTTACATTGTTATTTCTTAGTGGAGCAACCGCTATAGGTATTACTGCGTGTTTAAAATCTTACTTAAGTCTTCCTGTAGAGTCCACTTTAAAGGGCAGTTTGCAACATTTACACAGATACCAAGAGGGCGCCAACCTTCCAACGTATTGTACACAGTGTATCCCGCCCTTCTATGGCTTCTCGTATGTAATGACATATTGCCCATCCCAACTTCTGTTGTTCTTCTGCACAATAAATGCTCAAAAAATTACACTAAATATTTTTTTTTTTTGTTGTTGTTTTTAAAAATCAATTTAAAGGCTTACTGAAACCCACTACTACCGACCACGCAGTCTGATAGTTTATATATCAATGATGAAATCTTAACATTGCAACACATGCCAATACGGCCGGGTTAACTTATAAACTGCAATTTGAAATTTCCCGGGGAACTTCCAGTTCAAAACGCCTTTGGAGGATGACGTATGCGCGTGACGTCGCGAGGTCCACGGAAGTGTTTGGACCCTTTTGGACACAATACACAGAGCTCAGTTTTCTTCGACAAAATTCCACAGTATTCTGGACATCTGTGTTGGTGAATCTTTTGCAATTTGTTTAATGAACAATGGAGGCTGCAAAGAAGAACGTTGTAGGTGGGATCGGTGTATGCGGCTGGCTGTAGCAACACAACAAGGAGGACTTTGTTGGATAGCAGACGCGCTAGCGGCAAACTCACCTTGACTTCCTACGTCTCCGGGCCGCCGACCGCATCGTCGATCGCTGGAACGCAGGTGAGCACGGGTGTTGATGAGCAGAGGAGGGCTGGCTGGCGTAGGTGGAGCGCTAATGTTTTTATCATAGCTCTGACGAGGTCCCGTTGTTAAGTTAGCGTCGTTAGCAACAGCATTGCTAGGCTTCGACAGGCGTCGAATACACATTAACCGTGTATTTACATGTCCAGTGTTTGGTTCGGTGTCTCCTGATAGTAGTATTGTTGATCTTCTGTCTATCCTTCCAGTCAGGGATTTATTTATTTTGTTTCTATCTGCATTTGAGACAGATGCTATCACGTTAGCTCATGCTAAAGAGCTTCGTCAATGTATTGTCGTGGAGATAAAAGTCACTGTTAATGTCCATTTCGCCTTCTCGACTCTAATTTTCAAGAGGATATAGTATCCGAGGTGGTTTAAAATACAAATCCGTGATCCACAATAGAAAAAGGAGAGAGTGTGGATTCCAATGAGCCAGCTTGTACCTAAGTTACAGTCAGAGCGAAAAAAGATATCTCTTGAACTGCATTCTAGTCCGTCACTCTAACGTTCCTCATCCACAAATCTTTCATCCTCGCTCAAATTAATGGGGTAATCGTCACTTTCTCGCTCCTAATATCTCTCGCTCCATTGTAAACAACGGGGAATTGTGAGCAGCACTATCGCTTGTGACGTCACGCTACTTCCGGTAAGGGCAAGGGTTTTTTTATCAGCGAGCAAAGGTTGCGAACTTTATCGTCGATTTTCTCTATTAAATCCTTTCAGCAAAAATATGGCAATATCGCGAAATGATCAAGTATGACACATAGAATGGATCTGCTATTCCCGTTTAAATAAAAAAAATCATTTCAGTAGGCCTTTAACTTTGCTAAGGGACTAATAGGACAATCCATTCAGAAACACTTCCATTAATAGTTGTACACCGCAACATTTATACCGCGATATATACCGTTAACGGGAAAGGATTCAACTTTAACAGATATGAATTTTGGGTAATACCACCCATCCTCCTACCAATACCTCGATCAATCGTCCCACCCCTAATATATTTCCGCAGCAGGACTTGAACTAGGACCCACCACTTCCAAAGCCAAAGACCTTAGAAACTGAACGACTGCCATATTTGCGATACAAACAGGGGTCTCTCCTACAAACAAAAGTAGGAGAACACTCTATTGCACAGGTGTCAAACTCAAGGCCCGGGGGCCAGATGTGGCCCGCGACATCATTTTATCTGGCCCGCAAACACCTGGAAATGATATGTGCCAATAAAGTACTTAATATTTTCTCTCTAAATGTAGTGGATTTTTTTTATTTCTACAGAATAAAGTTAAAGTCCCAATGGTTGTCTCACACACCCTGGTGTGGTGAAATTTGTCCCCTGCATTTGACCCAATGTTCACCCCCTGGGAGGTGAGGAGAGCAGTGAGCAGCAGCAGTGGCCGCGCTCGGGAATCATTTGGTGATTTAACCCCCAATTCCAACCCTTGATGCTGAGTGCCAAGCAGGGAGGCAATGGGTCCCATTTGTTTGTGGTCTTTGGTATGACTCGGCCGGGCGGACACTCTAACCACAAGGCCACTGAGCTGGTCTAAATATGTGTACTGCTTGAAATTGCATGCCTTTTAAACTTTAATAGTATCCAATATTGCAACAAATATTACAGTATATTATCATACTTTCCCCAAAAAAATTTTGTCTATATAAAAATAAATAAAAAAACTTAACTTTACAGCAAACTACCCATCAAATTAATAAAAAATACGATAAATTTGACGTTGTTCTTTACAGCACATAAATTAAAAAAAACTGCCCTATTTTTTGGACTATAAGTCGCTCCGGAGTATAAGTCGCACCGGCCGAAAATGCATAATAAAGAAGGAAAAAAACATATATAGGTCGCACTGGAGTATAAGTCGCATTTTTTGGGGAAATTTATTTGATAAAACCCAACACCAAGAATAGACATTTGAAAGGCAATTTAAAATAAATAAAGAATAGTGAACAACAGGCTGAATAAGTGTATGTTATATGACGCATAAATAACCAACTGAGAACGTGCCTGGTATGTTAACGTAACATATTATGGTAAGAGTCATTCAAATAACTATAACATATAGAACATGCTATACATTTACCAAACAATCTGTCACTCCTAATCGCTATATCCCATGAAATCTTATACGTCTAGTCCAGTGGTTCTTAACCTTGTTGGAGGTACCGAACCCCACCAGTTTCATATGTGCGTTCACTGAACCCTTCTTTAGTGAAAAACATATATACAGTATATTTTTTTTTTTCAAATTCAACAAAAAGTTGTATGTTTTTTTACTGGTGCACAAAATGAACCGTGCATGAACATCACCTTGTTCAAAGAACAAAACCAACACAGTGCATGAACTCACAACAAATTACACACCTTACACACATTACCATGAATTGATTAACGTGGACCCCGACTTAAACAAGTTGAAAAACTTATTTGGGTGTTACCATTTAGTGGTCAATTGTACGGAATATGTACTGTACTGTGTAAACTGTACTGTGTATTCTCTTCCTTTGCAATCTGCTAGTAAAAGTTTAAATCAATCAATCAATCAAAAAACCTGCAAATCAGATGGAAAATTAGAGGGAACATTGTTTGGGGGTATCCATAATACGCTGATAGGGAGAAGTTTTTATTTACACGATAAGTCGGATGTCTCTTTACCTCCGTGGCGGAGACTAAGCCGAACCCCTGAGGCCGACTCACCGAACCCCTAGGGTTTGATCGAACCCAGGTTAAGAACCACTGGTCTAGTCTCTTACGCGAATGAGCTCTATAATATTATTTGATATTTTACAGTAATGTATTAATAATTTTACACATAAGTCGCTCCTGAGTATAAGTCGCACCCCCGGCCAAACTATGAAAAAAACTGCGACTTATAGTCCGAAAAATAAGGTACTACTGTTTTTTGCGTTAAAAGTCTGTTGACTGAGCTGCCAGTTTTTGACTGTATAATCTACGGTTCTTGTTTTTAACGGTGTATTACTGTAAATGGAAAGACGGTACATTTGTTTTTATGGTAGAAAAACTGGCAGTCAAATTGCCAGAATAAAAAAAGAACTGTTTTTCAATTAACAATATAATGTTGTAAAAACAAATGTAAATTTAACACAAAAATTCTGGAAACTAAGCTGCCAGCTCTTTCCGTAAACCGAACCCCCCCCCACCTTTAAAAAAAAAAACAGTGGTACTGTTTTTCCATTTACCGTCAAATGTTGTAAACATTTTTTTTAAAAACACTACATTTTACAGTAAAATTTTGTAAATGTAAAATTTTTACTGTAAAATCGACAGTCTACTTAAAACAATTTATAATTTATTTATAGAATTAATAATGAAACCCAGAGGCCAATTCATACATTATTCGCTGTTACAAGCGGCCCTCTGATGGCAGCCATAACTGCCATGTGGCCCTCAATGAAAACAAGTTTGACATCCCTGCTCTATTGGCTTCTAGGATTACACACAAGAAACAATGTTTAATCCAACAGAACCCACTAGTGGGCTGAAGACCTGCTATCTAAATCAAAACAACGAGGCAGAAAAAGTTGCAAAAAATATGTTTTTTCTCCCTAAACGTGGTCCAGAATTTGCAAAAGTCCATTTGTGCATAAGTGAGCAACACACACGGGCCCTGGTGCTCGTTCAAATAGTGTGCAGCTCTCCCTCCTTGAGGCAGCTCATGACAACAACCCAGCAGCAGCGATGTTTGATCTCCCATGTTTTCCTTAATCTGGGTTGTCAAGGTTCGCTTGTTGGAGGCTGTTTACTTTACTTCTCCAAGCAAAAGGTTCCCCCCCTCCATCTCAGACAATGACTAATCCAAAATCCAAGGAGGGTGCACCACCAGTAAAAAGGGCTGTTAAAGCTGCACTTTCTCTTCAGTACATTTTCAGATGATTTGGGCAACTGCGTGAATACTCATTCTAAAAACACAAGGGGATTATCTCCTTTTCTTAGGCAAGAGTTGTACTTTTATTGCAGGTGCAAAGTCTTGATAACAACTATATGCAAACTACACGATGAACAAATACAGGACAGACACAACATCATCTTTACTGCACGTTTGTGAAACACCTGCTGCAAAACATTGCATTGTTGACATAAAGAGATGAGATGTATTCCTTCTAGGACTGACACGGAGACATAGGATTGAAAGATGGAGGGGGGCTTAGCATCCAGGTGCGTGTCTACCAACTAAAAATTATTTATAGGGAAAACATATGTTTTACCAATTACCAATTAATTAGTGTTATCTCACTCTCCAGTCTCCTACATAACAAATTAGTTATCTGGACACATATACCAACAATTACAGTTGGGCTCATAAGTTTACATACCCTGGGAGAATTTATGATTTCTTGGCCATTCTTCAGAGAATATGAATGATAGCACAAAAACCTTTCTTCCACTCTTGAGTAATGGTTGTGTGAAGCTATTTATTGGCAAACAACTGTGTTTACTCTTTTTAAATCAAAATGACAAAAGAAAGTACCCAAATGACCCTGATCAAAAGTTGACTTTGATCTGATAACATGCACAAAAGTTGACACAAACAGGTTTGAATGGCTAATCAAAGTTCCAATCCTCACCTGTGACCTGTTTGTTTGTAATTAATGTGTGTATATAAAAGGTCAGTGAGTTTCTGGGCTTCTGACAGACCATTGCATCTTTCATCCAGTGCTGCACAGATGTTTCTGGATTCTGAGTCATGGGGAAGGCAAACGAATTGTCAAAGGATCTGCGAGAAAACGTAATTGAACTGAATAAAACAGGAAAGGGGTATAAAAAGATTTCCAAGGAATTGAGAATGCCAATCAGCAGTGTTCAAACGCTGATTAAGAAGTAGAAAATTTGGGATTCAGGTAGACCAGCAAGGATTTCAGCCACAACAGCCAGGAAAATTGTTTGAGATGCAAAGAAAAATCCACAAATAACTTCAGCTGAAATACAGGACTCTCTGAAAATTTGTGGTGTGGCTGTTTCAACATGCACAATAAGGAGGCACTTGAAGAAAAATGGGCTGCATGGTCGAGTGGCCAAAAAGTAAAATGTTGGTCTCATTACTCCAAATTACTTTGTTCCAGAAGTTTTGAGGCTTTTCTCCGTGCTGTTTGGCGTAATGTAAGTGGGATACTTTGTGACATTTGCGCAGAAATGGCTTTCTTCTGGCGACTCGACCATGCAGCCCATTTTTCTTCAAGTGCCTCCTTATTGTGCATCTTGAAACAGCCACACCACAATTTTTCAGAGTCCTGTATTTCAGCTGAAGTTATTTGTGGATTTTTCTTTGCATCTCGAACAATTTTCCTGGCTGTTGTGGCTGAAATCTTTGCGAGTCTACCTGAATCCCTCATTTTCCACTTCTTAATCAGCGTTTGAACACTGCTGATTGGCATTCTCAATTTGTGTTATCATTCATATTCTCTGAAGAATGGCCAATAAATCATAAATTCTCCCAGGGTATGTAAACTTATGAGCACGACTGTACCAACAAGAGCGCACCGGGATAAAAGCCTCACCTACTACATTTTAGAAAAACCTAACATTTTGCCATATATTAGCCGCACCGGACTATAAACCGCAGAAATATATGTTGCAAAATTAGTTATTTACACAGAAATATTTTGCAAATGTTTATTTACATACCTTAACTGATTCCGAACGGTGCCTGTAACACGGCTGATCACACAAAACAGAAGTCAGCGTGGACAACTAGCTGCGGAAGCTAGCTCTCCGATCAGCTAAACAGACTCAAAAACTCAACGGTGACTTACAAAGCCAGTGTAAGTTATTAATACCAACACAGACACTCATAAATAGGGTAGCATATTAGCTAATGCTAACGATGCTAGCTTGATTACATTGTGACAGCACGTACAAATATATATATATATACATATATATATATATATATATATATATATATATATATATATATATATATATATATATTTTTTTTTTTTTTTTTTTAAAGAGGAATATGTAAGAAATGCCTAATAAAGTGTAACAAAATAGTGCAAAGTGTGAAAAAATAAATTTTGAGAAACCCAAGAATACCAAGTATTTGCAGGTTTAGTGCCATTAAATAATGTTGTGCAGTAGTTATTATTGAACCAAATTATTATTTAAAAAATAGCACGTTTTATAGTTTTGTTATTTTTTATAGTTGCACAGTCCTACACTTTAGTTCCTACCTGTTTCCGTACACCCGAATAGGGAACAGACATGTTTTGACAAAAAAAGATGAGCGCGGCGAAAGACTACGGTCCGTTTGAAAATACCCCAAAAACTGGCATACTGTGAAGGTGACTTTTTCTCTTGTATCCATTATTTACTCGCTCTCTGCAGCGCTCATGTTTTATTTATTTCGCTCTGTAAAGAAAATCGTCAGCGAGATGGTGCGACCAAAAGAGATGGTTGATACTGTTACGCGATTGGCCGTTTAGCGTGTCCCTACCATTTCACGACCAGACCGCGAGAGTCTTAGTTTGGGCAGGCAACCAAGCTTTATTCTTTCCATTTCTTTCTGACCAAAAATATACCGTATTTTACGGACCATAGAGCGCACCGGATTAAAAGGCGCACTGCCGATGATCGGGTCTATTCAGGTTTTTTTTCATACATAAGGCGCATTAAATGGGTCATATTATGATTTGAAAACACTATCTTGTGGTCTACATAACATGTGATGGTGATTCTTTGGTGAAAATGTTGCATTGATTATGTTTTACAGACCATTTTCAAGTAGCTTTCTGAGCGTCTTTTCAGGATGCGCCGTTTTGTGGGCGGTCTTACCTACGTGGCTCACCTTCGGCAGCGTCTTCTCCCCGTCATCTTTGTTGTAGCGGTGTAGCGTGCAAGGTTTTGCATAATATTGAGAAACAAAACGCCAGATAATGTCTGCTAGTAGGTGCCATTTGGCGGTCCTTATACACACACCATAATAATACTCGTATGTTTAATGCGCCAACAATCCATCAAGCGGTGCGGCTTCATAGCTTACCGAAGTCGTACTAAAAACATTTTGACAGATTTTTGATCGCCGTGTTTGAGTTTGAGTTTGAGTTTGAGTTTATTTCGAACATGCAAGCATACAACATGATACATCACAATTTCCAGTTTCTTTTCAACATGTTCGAAAAGGAGTAGGAAGAAGCAGAGCTTATTTAATCCTACCCCTTTTCTTTACATAACAGTTGCAAAACTTTTTGTTCACTTCCTGTTCACAATTTTTTCACAATAAACTCCATAAGTAATCACAATAAAAATAAATAAATAAATAATAGTAAGAATTTAATAATAATAATTGGTGAAGTAAGTCATATTTCATATGATGAGATAAGTAAGATTACTTTAAGAATGAATGAATGGATGGATGAAATAAATTGAGAATGTTTGTCATGGTTCATCTTCTTTGTACTTTGTAAACACTTTAAGTTTGAAGAGTTTCTTGAAGTGTATCATATTAGTACATTGTTTGATTGCTTTGCTTAATCCATTCCATAATTTAATTCCACATACTGATATACTGAAGGTCTTAAGTGTTGTACGTGCAAACAAATGTTTTAAATTACGTTTTTCTCTAAGATTATATTTCTCCTCTTTTTTTGAGAAGAATTTTTGTATATTCTTGGGTAGCAGGTTATAGTTTGCTTTGTGCATAATTTTAGCTGTTTGCAAATTCACTATGTCGTGGAATTTCAGTATTTTTGATTCAATAAATAAAGGGTTTGTATGTTCTCTATATCCAACATTATGTATTATTCTAACTGATCTTTTTTGTAACACCGTTAATGAATGAAGTGTACTTTTGTAATTATTTCCCCATATTTCTACACAGTAGCTCAGATATGGTAACACTAGTGAGCAGTAGAGAATATGAAGGGATTTTTGGTCTAGAACATGTTTTGCTTTATTCATTATTTACGTGTTTCTTGCAACTTTATGTTGTATATTTTTTACGTGAGATTTCCAGTTCAATTTATCATCAATCATTATACCTAGAAATTTGGTTTCGTTTACTCTTTCAATTTCTATTCCGTCTATTTGTATTTGTGTTTGACTTTCTCTTCTACTGTTACCAAATAGCATTATTTTAGTTTTACTAAGATTCAACGATAGTCTGTTTTTGTCAAACCATCTTTTTAATTTGTTAATTTCTTCTGTTATTATTTGTATTATCTCCTGTGTGTTTTCTCCTGAACAAAACGCTGTTGTATCATCCGCAAATAATACTAACTTTAAATCTTTTGTAACTTTACAAATGTCATTTATATAGAGATTGAATAATTTAGGTCCTAGTATTGATCCCTGAGGTACACCACAGGATATATTTAGCGTTGTAGACGTGTGTTCGCCTAGCTTCACGTATTGTTTCCTGTTCGTTAGATAACTTCTTATCCAGTTTAAGACTAACCCTCTGATGCCATATCGTTCTAGTTTTTTTATTAAAATATTGTGATTAATTGTGTCAAATGCTTTAGTTAGATCCATAAAAACCGCTGCCGCACATTTTTTACTATCTATTGCATTGGTAATTTCTTCTGTAATTTCAATTAAAGCCATTGAAGTTGAAACATTAGCTCTGTATCCATATTGGTTCTCTTCGAGTATTCTATTTTTATTTATGAAACTTTCTAATCTGTTATTGAACAGTTTTTCAATGATTTTAGAAAATTGTGGAAGTAGAGAAACAGGTCTATAAATTGTAAATTGATGTTTGTCTCCAGTCTTATAAATTGGTGCAACTTTAGCTATTTTCATTTTGTTTGGAAATGTACCTGTTTGAAATGATAGGTTACTAATATACATTAATGGTCCTGAGATCTCTTCAATAACCTTTTTTATCGTTTCCATATCAATTCCGTTACAATCAGTTGAAGTCTTAGATTTACATTTTTTCACGATTGTAACTATTTCCTCCTGTGTCACATTACTGAGGAACATGGAGTTGGGATTTCGCTCTATGGTATCATTATAGTCCTCAATTGGAACTGGGTCTGGAATCCTTTCTTCCAATTTTGGTCCAATATTTACAAAATAATTATTGAAGCTTTCAACTACTTCCTTTATGTTGTCATTTTTTTTATTTTCATCTAAGAAGTATTGAGGGTAGTCCCTCTTAGTTCCATTTTTAATAATGCTATTGAGGATGCCCCATGTTGCTCTCATATTATTTTTGTTCCTGTCCAATAAATCACTGTAATATTCTTTTCTACATGATCGTAGTATGTCTGTTAACTTGTTTTTATACTTTTTGTACTTAATTTCTGCCTCTATAGTTCTTTGTGCTATAAATTTTCTATATAGTGTATTCTTCTTCTTACACGCATTTCTTAATCCTTTTGTCATCCATGGTTGATTATTCTTTCTCTGCTTGTTACTGAGTTGTATCCATGGACAATATTTGTCATAAAGTATTATGAACTTGTTTAAGAAATGTTCATATGCTTCGTCAACCTCTTTTTCATTATACACATTGTCCCAATCTTGCTTTTGTAGCTCAATTTTGAAGGCAGTCATCCTCTTCTCTGTGCATAGTCTTCGAAATGTCCTTTTGTCTTCCATGTTCTTCTTGTAGTTTCCATCATATATTGTAAAAACTGGCAGATGATCACTAACGTCGCATATAAGTAGACCACTTGTAGTGTTATTATCAAAATCCTTGGTAAAAATATTATCAATAAGCGTGGCACATTGTCCTGTGATTCTGCTTGGCTTTGTGATTTTAGGATATAGACTGATGCTGTACATTGTATCAATGAAGTCATCAATAGACTTTTGCTTGTTGGGGTTCAATAAGTCAATATTAAAGTCACCACATAAGAACATTATTCTTTGACCATTGTCCATGTAAGTTGCCTTGATCCATTCTTCAAATGTTTCTATACTTGACTTAGGTGATCTATATATACAACTGATGAATATGTTTTTGCTTTTTTCCTGACATATTTCAATGGTTATACATTCTAAGATATTATCTATGGCAAATGACATGTTTTTTACCACTTTGTAGTTCAGGTTCTTCATCACGAACACAGCTACTCCTCCTCCATTTTTGTTGGTTCTGTTGATGTAGTTTAGTTCATATCCCTCCAGATCAAAATCTATTCCTTTTTTATCATCAATCCATGTTTCTGTGACAGCAATCACTTTGAAGGGTTCGTTGATGTGTTCCAAAAAGTTCTTAATGTTGTTGTAATTTGCATACAAGCTTCTACTATTAAAATGAATAATTGACAATTTGTTATCACATTCAATGTTACTATTATATTGATCATCTGTATAATAAAAACAACTATTGCTGATGTGGGAGAAAACATTTGTATCTGGATCTATATCATTTTCCAAATCCTGGTTTTTGTGATCTTTGTTGCAGAAATTTTTTAGTTCCATATTTTCTTGTTCAACAAACTTTGATGTTGTTTCAATAATCTCTATTAGTGTAGGTGGATGCAATCCTGAATCTAGGTCCTCTTGTTTAGTCGTCCCTTGGAACATAGTAGTACCGATGCTGAATTTAGGTGCTTGTTTTCTGTCAGAGTCCATTATCATCGTTGTTGTGGTAGCTGTGTAAACTTTAAAAATTGTCCAGGTCCTTGATGTCATGGACAACAATTACTCTTGCTTCTGGACTTCCATTCAGCTTGATGTAGATTTTACAGTTGGCGCTCCAAGTTCCCTGGATTTTTCCCTGCCTTCTCAAGTCGCGTGCTTTCTTGGCGATTCCAGCATTACGTTTTGTGAGATGCTCATTCATGTACACATTTGTTCCCTTCAGCTTCTTTCCCTGTCTCAGCAATGCCATTTTAGATTTTCTGTTTACGAGTTTCACGAGCACGACTGGAGTGGCGTTGTTGTTTCTTCCGTTCAGTGGGATGCATGTTTCGATGGTATTAATGTCAATTTCAATTTCTTTTGATTGCAGAAAGTTGACCACTTGCTGTTCTGCTGAGACCATATCCATTTCATCTGGTTCACCTTCATTATTCACAGCTTTCGCATAGGATCTTGGTTTAATTCGGTGCCCAGTCACAATGATATCATTCATTCGTTTATCCTGATCCATTTCATCTATGATGTTCCTCAGCATGTTGTTGTCTTCTGGAAGGATCTTCATTTGTTTGCTCATTTCAGTGGCTTCTTTATTTCTGGAGTTGTTCTCTTTTTTCATTTCTTTAATTTCTTCTTTCATTTCTTTCATATCCTCTTTCCATCCATCCATCAATTCTTCCAATTTTTCTATCATTTCTTCTTTAAATTCCTGGAGTATTTTTTGTAGTATCCCTTCTTGAATCCCATCATGTCCTGTGCCCAGCTTCAAATCAGTCTTTCCAGTCAATCCTTTAACTTTTGGCATCGCGGCAGTCACTGACGTCAGCGCCTCTTATGTCTTAAGGGCAGTTACTTCTTTAGCGACTTGCGGCACTTTTAACTTGTTTTTTCAACAATTTCGTACCTTGCGCCGTTCAGAGATCAATTTGAGGTGTCAGCCTGTCAACTTATATCACTCTGCGACGTCGGGATCACTTTAAAACAGCTGTAAACTCGCCGTAACTTTTGGTTGCTAGGCAACCGCTTTGAACTGCGGGAGGCGCCTTTGGCTTGAGGCTAACGGCTCTTCCACTCGCCTTATTTCAGCCTATCAGTGCCTCTCAACTGACCAAAATCAGATCGAAGATGCCAGGTGACTCTCCTGTGGCTGTGATCGCAAATCAGTGGTCAAATCAGTGGTCAAAATCTTCAGACTTAACAAAAACTCCGGTAGCAGAAGCGGAGCTTTTTTTCTTTGCGTCCTTTCTCATTGACAGGAAGTGACACACTTCCTGTGTGTAATGTTCTATATTCTCAATGGAACATTTAAAGTTTTGGTGTGGTTTACTGGCATATCTATTATGTGTGACTGCCATCTACTGGTCACACTTATCATTACACCATGTACCAAATATAATAGCTTCGAGGTCAGTAAGCACAACCAGAATTAGGCGCACTAGGTTATAAGGCGCACTGTCCATTATTGAGAAATTTACAGGATTTTAAGTGCTCCTTATAGTCCGGAAAATACGGTATATATTTTATCAGACGCATTTTTTGTTGATATCATTGCATGTCTATCGCGATATATGTTAATATCAACAAAATAGACAATGAACTTTCAATTTCCAACCATTTTCTACCGTTGTCCCTTTCGGGGTCGCGGGTGAAGGGGGGGGGGGGTGGGGGGCGCTGGAGCCTATCTCAGCTGCATTTGTGCGGAATGGGGAGAACACCCTGGACAAGTCGCCACCTCGTCGTAGGGCCAACACAGATAGACAACATTCACACTCACATTTACCATATTTTTCGGAGTATAAGTTGCTCCGGAGTATAAGTCGCACTGGCCGAAAATGCATAATAAAGAAGGAAAAAAACATATATAAGTCGCACTGGAATATAAGTCGCATTATTGGGGGAAATGTATTTGATAAAACCCAACATCAAGAATAGACATTTGAAAGACAATTTAAAATAAAGAATAGTGAACAACAGGCTGAATAAGTGTACGTTATATGACGCATTAATAACCAACTGAGAACGTGCCTGGTATGTTAACGTAACATATTATGGTAAGAGTCATTCAAATAACTATAACATATAGAACATGCTATACGTTTACCAAACAATCTGTCACTCCTAATCGCTAAATCCCATGAAATCTTATACGTCTAGTCTCTTACGTGAATGAGCTAAATAATATTATTTGATATTTTACGGTAATTTGTTAATACTTTCACACATAAGTCGCTCCTGAATATAAGTCGCACCCCCGGCCAAACTATGAAAAAAACTGCGACTTATAGTCCGAAAAATACGGTATATATTATCGGACGCATTCTTTTATTGCTATCATTGCATGTCTATCGCAATTTATATTGATATCAACAAAATAGACAATGCCACACATAAAAACACCATTTATGATTCACCAGCAAAAAAAATGACATCAAACTTCCGCCGGCGATGCTAGAATCCAACATTACTGCTGTGCCTTTATTTTGAAACTTACTTTGCTCTGAACAGGAAGTGACAGCGTGCTCTATGTATGCAGTCTAACTAAACACTTCCCATCACTTTATTCAAATCACTTTTAACACTATTATTATTATCTATACTTGTTGTCCAACACTTTTGCTATATACTCTGGACACAATATGAACGAGGTAAACACTTATTGCCGTTGAGAAAATTGATGTTTTAACTTTCGGAACGACTTTGTGCAGTGCAGACACTTGCAGGAGGGTTGTAGTTCACACTAAATCACAGCAAACTTCCGCGAAGATGCTACATCCGAACTGATTTGGACGTGCACTTTTTAAGAAGTGTGCATTAATTGCTCAACAAAAACTTTGCCAAACTTTTCCAGAAGAGCAGCACCACGCCGCTGTCACTACGGCAACTCCATAGATTGTCACGTAAAATAGCACGCCTTTTATTTGCGATTATCGGCGCACAGGTGCTTTTAATTGTGTTTTGTTCCGGACACACTTTGCGAGCGACGACAAAGGAAAAATGTACCCGAGCACGCAAGCGCCCCCCCTTGCAATTAACTTATAAACTTGAAGAGTGTGAAAGAGCAGAAACTTACCATTACGCGACTCGCCGGAGAGCACCCGCGGAGGAGCACAACTTCCTAGGTCCAGGTGACGAGGCGCGAGAGCTCGTGCCACATCAAAAAAAAATCCCACCGTAAACACCAACAAGATCACTCCGCCGGTCTCACAGTAGTTAGCGGAGCGCGAACTAACTAACTAACTTGGCGGCGAGGAGGGACGACGTCGGGGAACAAAAACGCTTCCTCGTCCCGGTCGATGTCGTGGTGGAGGGGGGAAGACGCGGGCTTCCTCTTTTTTATGTGTGTTGTTATTAGGCGGTAAATACGGTTAAGAAAAAGAAAAATGGGGAAGAAGCGCGGATTTGGATGTTGTTGTTTTGATGTTCCACATCCGTGACGTCACATCCACCTGCCGTGTCAACGAGGCAGACAATTCAAGTACTACTCAGGAAGTACTATCTAGTGTGTACTACTACTAATACTACTACTACTACTACCATTCAGCTTCTTTAAATATGTGATGATAGTTTTAGCGAAAGTGCCGAGAGAGAGAGAGGGGCTGATTACACCAGAGAAAAAATATCATTATTACTTCTTTTTTTTAAATAATTTATGTCCGAAAGCCTCTCTTATATTTGACGTAATAATAAAATTTGACAATATTATTTAAATTAGACGGAATGTAGATTTAGCGATAGATGGAGCGGGCGATACTGCATATGCTGGTATCGAGCCGACACAACGTCGATACATGGCGTGTACAGTATTGCCGATACCAAATAGGTTTTACGTGGAACTTTTTTTTTTTTTTTTTTTTTTTTTACAAATATATTTTATTGAATTTTACAGTCAATAACTCCAACGTTCACACTTAAAAAAGAAAGTCACATTTTGGTGGCTTGATGAGATGCAAAAAAAAATTAAAATTTAAAAAAGTCACAGAAGAAAAAAGAAAGTCAACCATGACAAAACCATATCAAAAGTGACACAAAAAATCAATGGTAGTGTGTGTGTCCTCTGTTGTCCTCTGTTTGTTTGTTTTTATAAATTTTGATTTCTATTTACTGTTTTAATTGGTTTTACCCTTTAAAATCGTTTTTAACCATATTTATTTTTATATTGTTTTTTATATTGGTTTTATATTTATTTATTTGCTGTTTTTATTCAGTCATTGGTGGAGCTAAGGATAATATTGGAATATTGTTTTTAATATTGTTGTGCAGCACTTTGGAAACATTTTTGTTGTTTAAATGTGCTATATAAATAAAGTGGATTGGATTGGATTGGGAACAATACAAACAAATAAAAACCATAATAAAAAAGGAATAAAACTACAAAAAAGATACAACAATTTTTTAAAATATTTTTCTTCCCTAATAAGAAAAACAAATAAAATATATATCAATAAGTTATGATTCAATATATGTCAGTAAAGGCTTCCAGGTTATTTCCCATTTATTCATATTTGTAGAGTTTATAAATCATATTTTTTCAAGATTACGTTCACTAGTTCATTTAACCATTCATTTTGAACTTTTTGAAGTGAGTTTGTTATATGAACCCTTTAAATTGTTCATCTGGATAAAAGGCAGTGCAAATATTTTAGTCCAATAAAAATGGGAATTATTTAACAATAAATACAACAATAAAAGAGGATTACACACAATTGTGTGAGCAAAATAAAGTCTAAAATGAGTAAACAAAAACTACTATTGTCTTGAAAGAACTTGATAATAAAATGTAAACATAACAATAACAGCATTGTAACAACAACAAAAACACAAATATGTATGCATTTCTGACAAAATATGATCATTACCGTGATTTACCCCCATTTATAATGACCAAGA
Source organism: Entelurus aequoreus (assembly GCF_033978785.1). NCBI lineage: Eukaryota > Metazoa > Chordata > Actinopteri > Syngnathiformes > Syngnathidae > Entelurus > Entelurus aequoreus. Next base: position 22,864,017 of record NC_084731.1, on the reverse strand, counting down.
AACATAAATATTACATGGACATATTTTTAAAAAGGACAAGTAAAAAGTTTTGCTGACTATGTGTGTGCATGGGTATGACTTGGTATTATTATTACCGTTATTAAAATATGTTTGCTTGCCTCAGAAGGAAATGACCACTTGGGAGAGTTTAACAGTCCAGTTAACACTAATTGTAAAGCAGCATATTTGATTCTTTCAGTCTTTTTTTTTTTTTGTCCTTGATCAAGGTCTGAGGAGCATATCCCTTTTTATTATAGAAGACATATTTATTCATGACTGAGGCACCCTCCCAGTTTCTTGGTAAACAGCGCCACCCTCTGATTAACTGGAGCAAAGCATGTTTTTTAGGATCTTTTGCCTACTTGTCTTGACCCTATAAGAAGACATTTACTAAGATAATAATATAATATATTCATGTATAGTAGTTGTAAATAGTTTATTTCAACTCTCTCATTATTCCAGTTGTGTTGATCAACCCCGACTTAAACAAGTTGAAAAACTTATTCGGGTGTTACCATTTAGTGGTCAATTGTACGGAATATGTACTTCACTGTGCAACCTACTAATAAAAGTCTCAATCAATCAATCAATCAACCGAATTCAGTTGTCATGTGCAGAGTGATGCTGAAATATCAATATTGCCGACACCAGAGCTTTTTACTCTGATATCGAATGTCTAATCAAAATATTGATACTTTAGTTATTTGAGATCATGTATATCATCAACAGGAACACAGTGTAAAAAGTATCTAAACTTGTGAATGACGCAATATGTCAATGCTGAATGCTTTTGTTTACAGAATATAATGTTCAGTATTTTCATGTAACTGAATTGTGACTTACTTTTTATTCTATTAGTGGTTTTGTTTTATTTGTTCATTTTAAGGCTTTTATTATGTTACTTATTTCATTTTTTCATTGTTTGAAACACCATTTTCATGTACTTTGTATAATGCTGTCCTCTGTTTTTTGTTGTATTAGCTTATTCACGCCACTACCTCAATATAGTTTAACAGAGTTTTGAATATTACAATACATAAATACATACAGTACAAGCCAAAAGTTTGAACACACCTTCTCATTTCAATGTCTTTTATTTATTTTCATGACTATTTACATTGTAGATTGTCAAAGAAGGCATCAAAACTATGAATGAACACATGTGGAGCTATGTACTTAACAAAAAAAGGTGAAATAACTGAAAAAATGTTTTATATTTTAGTTTATTCAAAATACCCAGCCACCCAGAGAGCCAAACCCAAAACAGCAGGTGCGGCGCCCAGAAACAAGGGCCGGCCAGCAACAGAAACCTCACCGTGCCGTCCGGCAGGGCCAGCAGCAGACCATAGATAGACGCACCCAACAGAGGACGAGGCACGAGAGAAGCAGGGGACAGCCAGCCCCCAAGCCAGCGAGAGACCACAGCCGACGCGGGCAGAAAGACGGGACTCCCTGCAGCCGGACGGGAAGACTGCCCCCGCCCCACCAGCAACTGGGCCCCCACGTGAAACCCATTATCGCCATCTTTAAGCTACGATTTTACCAGTGTGGGTGGCACTGGGAGCAGGTGGGTTAAGTGTCTAGGCCGTGACTTGGTTGGCAAAAGCGGGGATCGAACCTGGAACGCATTTTGTTGCATGGTGTCATTTTCAAAAGCAATAAAAAAGACACACAAAAGGTCCCAGGTCTCCCCAAGGGTTAAGGTTACAAGAACCACCTCAAACATCCATCCATTTTCTACTGCTTGTCCCTGTCGGGGTCGCGGGGGGTGCTGGAGCCTATCCCAGCTGGTGGATAACAAATTCAATTCGCAACAATAACAATAACTGAAATCATAGAGGGACTGATCATAAAAGTAGACTGCCGTACAAGCTGCTCACTGATCACTCCAACTCAGGGGTCACCAACCTTTTTGAAACCAAGAGCTACTTCTTGAGTACTGATTAATGCGAAGGGCTACCAGTTTGATACACACTTAAATAAATTGCCAGAAATAGCCAATTTGCTCAATTTACCTTTAACTCTATGTTATTATTAATAATTAATGATATTTACACTTAATTGAACGGTTTAAAAGAGGAGAAAACATGAAAAAAATTACAATTAAATTTTGAAACATAGTTTATCTTCAATTTCGACTCTTTAAAATTCAAAATTCAACCGAAAAAAAGAAGAGAAAAACTAGCTAATTCGAATCTTTTTCAAAAAAATTAAAAAAAATAATTTATGGAACATCATAAGTAATTTTTCCTGATTAAGATTAATTTTAGAATTTTGATGACATGTTTTAAATAGGTTAAAATCCAATCTACACTTTGTTAGAATATATAACAAATTGGACCAAGCTATATTTCTAACAAAGACAAATCATTATTTCTTCTAGATTTTCCAGAACAAACATTTTAAAAGAAATTCAAAAGCCTTTGAAATAAGATTTAAATTTGATTCTACAGATTTTCTAGATTTGCCGGAATAATTTTTTTGAATTTTAATCATAATAAGTTTGAAGAAATATTTCACAAATATTCTTCGTCAAAAAAACAGAAGCTAAAATGAAGAATTCAATTAAAATGTATTTATTATTCTTTACAATAAAAAAAATAAATTTACTTGAACATTGATTTAAATTGTCAGGAAAGAAGAGGAAGGAATTTAAAAGGTAAAAAGGTATATGTGTTTAAAAATCCTAAAATCATTTTTAAGGTTGTATTTTTTTCTCTAAAATTGTCTTTCTGAAAGTTATAAGAAGCAAAGTAAAAAAATTCATGAATTTATTTAAACAAGTGAAGACCAAGTCTTTAACATATTTTCTTGGATTTTCAAATTTTATTTGAGTTTTGTCTCTCTTAGAATTAAAAATGTCGGGCAAAGCGTGACCAGCTTGCTAGTAAATGATTACAATTTAAAAAAATAGAGGCAGCTCACTGGTAAGTGCTGCTATTTGAGCTATTTTTAGAACAGGCCAGCGGGCTACTCATCTGGTCCTTACGGGCTACCTGGTGCCCGCGGGCACCGCGTTGGTGACCCCTGGTCCAACTTATAGCCAAGCTTCTTTCAACAAAATTAGCCCCTTGAGAATATTTCTTTTAGATGGTTACTGAAATCTAATCTACAAAACCCAAAACCAGTGAAGTTGGCACGTTGTTTAAATCGTAAATAAAAACAGAATACAATGATTTGCAAATCCTTTTCAACCTATATTTAATTGAATAGGTTGCAAAGACAAGATACTTAACGTTCAAACTGGAAAACGTAATTTTTTGCAAATATTAGCTCATTTGGAATTTGATGCCTGCAACATGTTTCAAAAAAGCTGGCACAAATGGCAAAAAAGACAGTTTGTCGCTGCATCTGTAAGTGGAAGTTAAAACTCTACTATGCAAAAGCGAAAGCCATTTATCAACAACACCCAGAACCGCCGCCGGCTTTTCTGGGCCCGAGCTCATCTAAGATGGACTGATGCAATGTGGAAAAGTGTTCTGTGGTCTGACGAGTTTAAATTGTTTTTGGAAACTGTGGACGTCATGTCCTCCAGACCAAAGAGGAAAAGAACCATCCGGGCTGTTATAGGCGCAAAGTTCAAAAGCCAGCATCTGTGATGGTACGGGGGTGTATTAGTGCCCAAGGCATGGGTAACTTACACATCTGTGAATGCTGAAAGGTACGTACAGGTTTTGGAGAAACATATGTTGCCATCCAAGCAATGTAGTCCACACCTGTCTCCCATTGAAAATGTGTGGCGCAATACAAAGCCTAAAATACCACAACGGAGACCCCGGACTGTTAAAGTTAATGATTATTTGCAAAGAAAAAATAAGTTTCTCAGTTTGAACACTAAATATCTTGTCTTTGCAGTTTATTCAGTTGAATATAAGTTGAGAAGGATTTGCAAATCATTGTATTCTGTTTTTATTTACGATTTACACAACGTGCCAACTTCACTGGTTTTTGGTTTTGTACATCTGCACGTCAATACAGGATCTCTTCGCTCACAAAGCCTAACAAGCATGTGTTGGTCTCAGTGTCGTTCCTTTGGAGTCTCTGTGCTGCTGTGTTGTGTGGATTGAGGGCACCGCTTGATTCGGGTGTACTTGCAAATTAATTGAGGATCACTATCAGTGATGCGATCGTCTCTCCGGGCACCAGCTTGCAGACAACAAGTAATTAGCTCTGGGTTAATTGGCTGATTAAACAAATGAATAGAAGCCGCTCTTGATTTGGTAAGGGGTGGAATGGCTTACACACAGGGCTTTCTTGTCTGCACCGGGGAAAAATGAGCAACGGAAAAAATAAATGCTATCTCGCAGTGTAGACTACGTTTAAAACAATTGCTGTTTTGTTTCCTTGTAGTTCCACAATAGCACCGTTCACAAAGGCCATAGGTCTGAAATCAACGCATGATATGAAATAGTAAATAAATAAAAACACCGCGAAAACCTCCAAAGGTTTCAGACAAAAACGTGCCTCAAAAGTCATGACTTTGGTGGACTGACCAGACGTAGAACTCGCTGTGGCACCGTAGGAACTGGTCTGGTTTATAGGCATCATGAGCAAAGGATTATTTGCCTGTACAAATGAATTTTTCCAAGCAGATGCCAACAAAAATACGCAAAGTTATTTTCAAATTGCGGCACAGTGAGCTTCACCTCAGGGAACATTAAAAAAAAAAAGCCGGGCTTGACTCATTTTCTGTGACCTGGTCTTTTTCTTCTCTCACCATAGGATTTCAAAATATATCAATTGTATCCTTTAACCAGTGGCGAGCCGTGCGTTTCTCACCTAGGCCTTCAGTGATGTCCTACTCAGTCCGACTTCACCTCTCAAAATACCGTGATTGATGTCACCACATGGACACGGCTGGAGAAACTATACAGAAACCCACTTGCACACTACTGGGCATTGGATCCCCTCAACAATGTACAGAAGGGTCTATTTTTCGGCACATTTAACATTCAATAAAAACATACACTATATTGCCAAAAGTATTTGGCCACCTGCCTTGACTCACATATGAACTTGAAGTGCCATCCCATTCCTAACCCATAGGGTTCAATATGATCTCGGTCCACCTTTTGCAGCTATTAAAGCTTCAACTCTTCTGGGAAGGCTGTCCACAAGGTTACGGAGTGTGTTTTTAGGGATTTTCGACCATTCTTCCAAAAGCGCATTGGTGAGGTCACACACTGATGTTGGTGGAGAAGGCCTGGCTCTCAGTCTCCGTTCTAATTCATCCCAAAGGTGTTCTATCAGGCCAGTCAAGTTCATCCACACCAGACTCTGTCATCCATGTCTTTATGGACCTTGCTTTGTGCACTGGTGCACAGTCATGTTGGAAGAGGAAGGGGCCCGCTCCAAACTGCTGCCACAGGTTGGGAGCACGGAATTGTTCAAAATGTTTTGGTATCCTGGAGCATTCAAAGTTCCTGTCACTGGAACTAAGGGGCCAAGCCCAACTCCTGAAAAACAACCCTCCACCAAATTTCACACTCCTACCACGTCGTGGCTGAGTTGCTGTTGTTCCCAAACTCTTCCATTTTCTTATAATAAAGCCGACAGTTGACTTTGGAATATTTAGGAGCGAGGAAATTTCCCGACTGGATTTGTCAGTTCCACGCTGGGAATCACTGAGCTCCTGAGAGCGGCCCATTCTTTCACAAATGTTTGTAGAAACAGATTGAGTTGCTGTTGTTCCCAAACTCTTCCATTTTCTTATTATAAAGACGACAGTTGACTTTGGAATATTTAGGAGCGAGGACTGGATTTGTTGCACAGGTGGCATCCTGTGACAGTTCCACGCTGGAAATCACTGAGAGCGGCCCATTCTTTCACAAATGTTTGTAGAAACAGTCTCCATGCCTAAGTGCTTGATTGTATACACCTGTGGCCGGGCCAAGTGATTAGGACACCTGATTCTCATCATTCGGATGGGCGGTGATGGAACGAGATATTTTCCCTATATCCATATTTAAGTGTTACTTCTTTCTAAAAACTCCTATAGTCATATTTACATCAGCTAATGTCTCGTGTGGTACAAAGTGCTTGGATTCGAGTGTCCTTGAGTAGACAGGCAGAGCGCTGTTGAGACTGCCATAACATTCCTAAGATAACGAGCACAGGGGAGACCGAGTTAGACCGATCTGGACCCGGCTAGGGAACGCTTGGGTGCTGGATTGGTCTCATTATTGCCAAAGCTTTGACAATAAACAACGAAATACCAACTACTGCTTTTGGTGGTCAATTTAACATCAGCTTATTTGCCATTAAAAGAACTTGGGAGTGGACAGCAGACTTTGACTTCCTTGGGAGGAAGAGCTGTCGACGCAACAGCGGCCAAACACTCTTGGCAATATAGTGTATCTTACATGGTACTGTCAAAATGAAAAGAATTGAATAAAACAAATGAAACATGAAAAATATTTGAACTCACAATTTGTAGCACCCATTGGACGCCGTATAAACCAGTGGCCGTCGGCGGCGATCACTCGAAAGGAGTATGGTTGTCCTCCTGTTGGTGGGATTGCCTTCAGGAGAACGCCTGTGCGTGGAATCTTTTAAAGTGGGGAGACTGGTGCACCGACAGCCACCACACTGTCCTTGGCAAAGAGAAGGCCAGGGTCCAATGGCATGGAGACCAAGACAATTAGGGGCCCATCTTTGCTGCAGCCTTCCTCCGCCTTTGTGACCATTGTGGGGCTTCTATGCAACCATCATCCGCCCACTCTGCCGTTGAGGTCTTTTCCGACGAGGGAGACGCGCAGACTCCAACGTCACTTCTTCGCTGTGGGGCGCTGTATCCGGTGGCAAGGGAAACCCGGGACGACCGGCACCTCCTCACAGCTGCAGGAGGCTGCCGGAGCGCCGGTCTGTCAGAAGAACTGCCTATGGTGCGCCTACCAGCACTTGCTTTTCTCTCAGGGTGTGCTCCCCTTGTTAGGATCCGCTGCTCGGATCAGTTTGTTTACAGTTTAGTGTCACGTGTTTGTTTGTTTCTGTTGCCATGACGGCAGATTATGCTCAGCTGCCTCTGGTTAGTGTTCGAGACGCTCACCTGTTGTCCGGGCACTAATCAGAGGGCTATTTAGTCTTTGCCCGGGCCTCACTCGGCCTGGCTTCCTAATTTGCTTTTACGCAACAGTTAACGACCACTTTTGATTCCTGCTAGCTTTCAGGCTATGCTATTTTGCTTGCTAGCTCCCACGCTAGTCGTTTTTGTTTTTTCTCCTGCCTGATTTAGTTCCAAAATAAATCATTTTCCTACCTGCAAGCTGTGTCCGAGCCCGTCTGCATCCTTGGGAGAACACCTCGCACCACGATGCGACCAGGTCGATACACCCCTAGCCTTTTGTCTTCCCAGACTAACCCACAAGGCAGCGGGGCAAAAAAAACAGTGGTACCGTTGTAGTCGGTTGATTCGTGTAAAAAATCGCGAGCAAACCATTTCACCGCCGGGATAGCTTCCAGTGTCGGCCGACCTCGTCTCGCAATCTGTAGTTTCTCTTTAAATATCCTTCTTGAATATGGCCTTGCAAATATATATCTGCCACCTAATCAACGTGTTGCTCTCCTCCTTTCCGTGGCTTTCTGTGGCTCGTATGGCTCCGGTGCCACTTGCTGTTTTCGCAACTCGTGATTGGATACTCACTTGGGACTCCCAATCACTCCCAATCTCTCACTATTATGTTAGATCCACTATGGACTGGACTTTCACAACATTATGTCAGACCCACTCGACGTCCATTGCACCCGGTCTCCCCTAGAGGGGGGGGGGTTACCCACATTTGTGGTCCTCTCCAAGGTTTCTCATAGTCCTTCTCATCGACATCCCACTGGGTTGTGAGTTATTCCTTGCCCTTATGTGGGCTCTGAACCGCGGATGTCGTTTTGGCTTGTGCAGCCCTTTGAGACACTTGTGATTTAGGGCTATATAAATAAACATTGATTGATTGATCCAATCACCTTGATTGATTGAGACTTTTGATTGAATGAGACTTTTATTAGTAGATTGCACAGTACAGTACATATTCCATACAATTGACCACTAAATGGTAACACCCGAATCAGTTTTTCAACTTGTTTAAGTCAGGGTCCACGTTAATCAATTCATGGTTACTGACAACAACTCGTGATCTCATTGGCTATGCTAATTATCTATCAACTTTATGTCCCCGTTCACTCACTGAAGGCCCCGGGCAGATTTGGTACAGCATGGCAACATAAGCTATCTGAATTCTGATTGGATAAAAACTCTAACCTAAAAACAACAGAACTGGAAGGAGCATAATATGACATTGATTGATTGATTGAAACTTTTATTAGTAGATTGCACAGTACAGTACATATTCCGTACAATTGACCACTAAATGGTAACACCCGAATAAGTTTTTCAACTTGTTTAAGTCGGGGTCCACGTTAATCAATTCATGGTAAAGAATATGAAGAGAATATGAATACTTTTAGATATTTAGGGATAGTAAATAAAAAAAAATACTTTTATCTTTAATTACACCACTGCCTTTAACACTATTTTAGCAGGTTCCTTTGTATTGTTTTAAGTTGCTAAGCCTCCCATAAAGTCTTCTGGCAACCTTCATTGTAGGCCGGCCTCCGACGTTGTGCTGGACAACACATTAACTTCTAACCGAGCTATAAACTGTCATAAAATGACATTATCACTCTATAAACAGCTTCCTGGTTCCTGTCTATTATGTGCCTGTCAGCTGTTATCACCCTTCTGTTTAGTTTCATTATACTGTAGTTAGCTTCTCAGAATGTTAAAATGGAACGTATGGCCTGGATAAATGACGGCAAAGTTTTGTCTTTGGATCAAATTCACTCCACTTGATCTGAGAAAACTTTGGGAGAAAAATTGTGTTTGAAATTTGAACAACTTAGAAATAAAGCATCATTATTTAATGCAGGGGTTCCCAACCTTTTCTACCTCAGGGGCCCAACTTTTGGCCTGGAGCCCACTCAAACATTAACACTTTTGATTTTAATGGTATTGAACAAATACATCTCGCCTAGAGATGTCCAATAATGGCTTTTTTGCCGATATCCCGATATTGTCCAACTCATAATTACCGATTCCAATATCAACCGATACCGATACATACAGTCGTGGAATTAACACATTATTATGCCTAATTTTGTTGTGATGCCCCGCTGGATGCATTTAACAATGTAACAAGGTTTTCCAAAATAAATCAACCGAAGTTATGGAAAAAAATTGTAGCGTCCCGGAAGAGTTAGTGCTGCAAGGGGTTCTGGGTATTTGTTATGTTGTGTTACGGTGCGGATGTTCTCCCGAAATGTGTTTGTCATTCTTGTTTGGTGTGGGTTCACAGTGTGGCGCATATTTGTAACAGTGTAAAAGTTGTTTATACGGTCACCCTCAGTGTGACCTGTATGGCTGTTGACCAAGTATTAAATGCATTCACTTGTGTGTGTGAAAAGCCGTAGATATTATGTGACTGGGGCGGCACGCAAAGGCAGTGCCTTTAAGGTTTATTGGCGCTCTGTACTTCTCCCTACGTCCGTGTACACAGCAGAGTTTTAAAAAGTCGTAAATTTTACTTTTTGAAACCGATACAGATAATTTCCGATATTACATTTGAAAGCATTTATCGGCCGATATATCGGACATCTCTAATCTCGCCTACTTAGTGTACAACTTTTGTCAAATGATATGAAAGCATGGGTTAATCACAAAGATTATTACTCATTGAACACATAAACCTTAGGCTTAGGTCAGACTAATTATAAAAACAAGTACCAACCAAAAATACTGCATAAGAAGGGACTACTGACAAATAATACATGCATATACAATGAAGTTGTGTTAAAATAGACTAAATTAATAATGAATGTTTTTGACACAAAGTTAAAGTGTGAATTAAACCACTTTAGTCATATTTTTTGCACTTGAGAAACTTTTCTATGACCTCAGCTCCAGACTTCTTCACTTTGTTGGATATTGTCATTACTGCCACAAGAGGTGGAAAAGTGTACTACAATATTTCGGCGGGCCTCTGGCCGTATGGTCGAGAAACACTGATGGAATGGATTGTATTTGACTTGGGAGGTTCCGGTGTTCCACGTTGAGGACAGGAAGTTGGATGCAAGCATGAATACGACACTAGTTAATTTTTGCCTAATTTGGTCATGAAAGAGCAATATAAAATATAGTCTTCATGCATGTTATCTGTCATGATCCGTTGCTCGGATCATGTTTTGTTGAGTTAAAGACTCCCTTAGTTCTGTTCCAGCACCCCTGGGTTTGTGTTTTCTTGGTTGCTGATTATTTTCACCTGCCTCTGATTAGTGTTCGGGACGCTCACCTGCTCCCGGGCACTAATCAGAGAGCTATTTATTCCTGCTTTTCGCCACATTCAGTCTGGCTGTCTTGTTGGCGCTATGCAACAAGTTACTGTCAAGTTCAAACTCTGATGACATCTATTAAACAGACAAGAAGCAAGGAATCATGCAGAGACAGAGTTCAATTTAGCTCATGAGGAGAACGCACACTCAGTCACAGTCTCGCCCTACGCTCTAAGGTACAGCTCCCGCGTCCCTCAGGAGTTCCCCAGTCAACATCACTGAGGCCGCCTCTAAAAGGAGTGGTCACACATATCATGTAGGGATGTGCGTATCGATCCTGTGGTATCGATATATCGATACTCACACGCTACTCATTTGGCATCACTTTTCTGAAAAAAGTATCGATATAAACCAAAAAACGGCGTTAGGGGGGTGCAAGCATCACTTTCAGATGTTTTTGATGACTTACTTAACTTACTATGTGCTGGGCCACCCTTGTACCTGGCAGAGTATAGAGCTGGCCCAGTCACGTCACAGGAGACAGCGAATGAGCGTGGTCAACGTGCAACACACACACAGCCAGCCGACCGCGTTGTTACTTTTCCTGAACAGCAATCTGAGACTTCAGTAAAGTGTGACGTGTGACGACATATCTCGAGTAGATAATTTTTCCAAGTTCATTTTCTCAGGGAACTGTCTTTCGTATGCAGGTTTAGAGGACAAGGAAATCCTAGTTTATTGTGATAAGGAAATTATTGACTTTGCTTCAGAGAAGTGTTATAAGTTTACTTCCACAAAGAGGTTTGAAACATAACATTGTTATGAATAAATGTTTTTTTAAGCTTTTTCTACCAATACTTTTTTTTTTGAGAAATAAGAAAAGTGAAAATGCGTATATTTTTGTTTATATTTAATTTATTTGTCATATTTATGTTATTTATTTTAATTTTACTTTTATTATATATTGACCATAATGAATGTGGTATAAATGGTCTGTATTTGTCTTAAATAATAACAATAGTAATAATATTTTTGGCTGACAAAAATTGCCAATAAGAAATTAATGGTATCGGTATCGGTATCGGTATCGATGAAAATGCAAGAAAAAGTATCGGTATCGTATCGAATCCTAAAAGTGTGGTATCGCCCATCCCTAATATCATGCAAAGCAGCTCCAGTACGCACAATACGTGTCGGAATGTGCTGGGGGGCCTTGCGATTTCGCCTTGTCTCTGCTTCGTCTGCGTGCTGTCGTATTATCTACGTTGAGGTCCTTGGCTGTTAGTGGGCTAAGACAAACAAAATATCTGCGGCGAGGCCACCCCTCATATGCCGTGGCTGATAACAAGTTTTGTCCTTGCACAGATAGAAAAGTACAACTTGAGCACAATAGCTAATAACTATAGCAACGGTCTTTAAGCATAAGAGTTGTGTGATAACTTACACATAATTATTCTAACATTTAGTAACTTTGATTCCTGGTTCTATGCTTAGCTTTCCCGTTAGCTTTTTCCTTAGCTTCCCGTGCAATCGGCACACTTTTGTCGTGTTTGTTTGCATTTTTGTATTATGGACTGATTTATGGGAAATAAATCACGTTCCTACCTGCACGCTGCCTCCGGAGTTCCGTCTGCATCTTGGGGAAACGATCCGCGCCGTAACAGTAATCAAGATTAGAACACTTAATATGTAGGATTTTTTTTCAATTTAAAGTTTACTTTCTGTTCACATAATAATTAGGGGCACTGAAATAAATCAACTTCAACAATCAATTTTTTTTTAAATACGTTTTTAGGCCATCTCCGCACTTGCCTTGTGTTTGGAGTGTCCGCCCTTAGATCGGTAGGTTGTGAGTTCAAACCCCGGCCGAGTCATACCAAAAACTATAAAAATGGGACCCATTACCTCCCTGCTTGGCACTCAGCATCAAGGGTTGGAATTAGGGGTTAAATCACCAAAAATGATTCCCGGGCGCGGCCACCGCTGCTGCCCACTGCTCCCCTCACCTCCCAGGGGGTGGAACAAGGGGATGGGTCAAACATAGAGGGTAATTTCACCACACCTAGTGTGTGTGTGTGACTATCAGTGGTACTTTAACTTTTTATACGGCAAAGAGGAGCTTATGTACTGGTTTTAATATCATTTTTATACCAAATAACATATTGCGGGAATTATGAAAATTTATAATTTAGTAAAATTTTTTTTTTTTTTTAAGTTTTTTTTTTTTTTTAGACATGTATCTCGTGTGCACAAGAAAGTTTCTCGTGCGCATGAGATAAATGTCTAAAAAAAATAAAAACAATTTTTTTTTTTTTAAATAACTTTATAAAAAGTTTCTCGTGCGCAAAAAAATAATTACAAAAAAATTATATAAAAAAAAAAAATTCCCCCATGTCCCTTTAGGGCAGGGGTCGGCAACCTTTACCACTCAAAGAGCCATTTTGGCAAGTTTCACAAATTAAAGAAAATGATGGGAGCCACAAAAAAAAAATTAATTTAAAATGAAAAACACCGCATATAAAGCTTTAATTGCTTTGTGCTATGTTAACCAGGGGTCTCAGACACACGCACCGGCACGCACTTTGATATGGAAAATTGATGTCAGTGCGGCCCGCGAGATTTGAATCAATGGCGCTTGATAGCGCCATACTTGCCAACACTCTCATTATTCCCGGGAGACGCCCGAATATCAGGGAGTGATGGCACTGCTTATGGTGCCCTCTACAGCCTGCCCAAACAGTGTACCTGCTCGACCACATGTAGAATGCAGCTTCAGCTTACTTACGTAAGTGACAGCAAGGCGTACTAGGTCAGCAGCCACACAGCTTACACTGACGGTAGCCGTACCGTATAAAACAACTTTAACACGGTTATGTTACAAATATGCGCCACACTTTGAACCCACACCAAAAAAGAATGACAAACACATTTCTGGAGAACATCTGCACTGTAACACAACATAAACACAACACAATAAATACCCAGAATTCCATGCAGCACTAACTCTTCCGCTCAACCGACGCACGGAGGGGGGGGTTGATGTGTGTGGGGGGGTTTTGTGGTAGCGGGGGTGTATAATCTAGACCGGAAGAGTTAGGGCTGCATGGGATTCTGGGTATTTATTGTGTTGTGTTTATGTTGTGTTACAGCGGGATGTCCTCCAGAAATGTGTTTTTCATTCTTTTTTGGTGTGGGTTCACAGTGTGGCCCCTGAGCCAAAAATGGGTTTGACACCCCTGCTGTATTCCTTTCAAGAGGCGGAGAAAAGATGACATAATTATGTAAGAGTTCTACGGTCCTACATACATATGCAGCCCAAAGTCAAACCAGAATTTATTGGTAGTCAGAAACAAGTACAGACAGGTACAAAGCAATGCCAGAAAATGTGCTGTTTTCTCTCGAGTTGAGTTCAGTCAAGTTCTACTTTCAACACGTATGAAAAGGAACGTGCTGTGGTCGGACATTCCCGGAGGTATCTCTCCCTATGTTTTATTCTCATTTACTGCTGTTTATGGCTTGAAATTTCCAGACAGTGCGATTGGACTGATACTCATTAACCCTGTTCATTTGACATATACAGCCAGTGACAATGCCAGAAACTCTACAAACTGTACTTTTACTTCAAAAGGATATGAGTTCACAGAATCTAACATTTCACACTTAAACAGAGGGAAAAAAATAATAATACAGCAGTTACCTTCAAAAGACGAAACAACTGTGAAAGCCACGGTCCATGCAGGAAAGTCGACTCAGCGTAGAATTAATCTAAAAGCAGACTGAGGCTGAACGTTTCATTTGGACGTACATTTACTGAAGGGTCGAAATAAAACAAGGCATCTGTAATCCTAAAGTTATAAAAATATACCGGTGACACTTCCTTGGTGAATGCGAAATAACATCCTTGATCGTCGTGCCTTTAAGTCAAGGCAGAGTTCTGATTAAAACAAAATATATATATATAAAAAAAAAAAAAGGTTTTTAAAAGTGCATCGTTTAATGTCTTGAACGTCCTCCTTCAAAGGCGTGATGTTCCATGTGAGCTGAAAAAGACAAAAAAGATTCAAGGTGAATAAAGTGTTTTCTGAGACATTTTATCTGGAGTTGTAAATTATGTTTTTGGGTATATACAGTATATATATATATATATACAGTAGATATATACATACTAGAGATGGTATACCGATAAATGCTTTAAAATGTGATATCGGAAATTATCGGTATCGGTTTCAAAAAGTAAAATGTATGACTAAAATGACGTCGCTGTGTACACGGACGTAGGGAGAAGTACAGAGCGCCAATAAACCTTAAAGGCACTGCCTTTGCGTGCCGGCCCAATCACATAATATCTACGGCTTTTCACACAAGGGAATGCAAGGCATACTTGGTCAACAGCCATACAGGTCACACTGAGGGTGTCCGTATAAACAACTTTTAACACTGTTACAAATATGCGCCACACTGTGAACCCACACCAAACAAGAATGACAAACACATTTCGGGAGAACATCCGCACCGTAACACAACATAAACACAACAGGACAAATACCCAGAACCCCTTGCAGCACTTACTCTTCCGGGACGCTACAATATACACCCCGCCCACCTCAACCTCCTCATGCTCTCTCAGGGAGAGCATGTCCCAAATTCCAAGCTGCTGTTTTGAGGCGTGTTAAAAAAAATAATGCACTTTGTGACTTCAATAATAAATATGGCAGTGCCATGTTGGCATTTTTTTCCATAACTTGAGTTGATTTATTTTGGAAAACCTTGTTACATTGTTTAATGCATCCAGTGTGGCTTCACAACAGAATTAGGCATAATAATGTGTTAATTCCACGACTGTATGTATCGGTATCAGTTGATATCGGAATCGGTAATTAAGAGTTGGACAATATCGGAATATCAGCAAAAAAGCCATTATCGGACATCTCTAATACATACATATACAGTACAGGCCAAAAGTTTGGACACACCTCCTCATTCAATGCGTTTTCTTTATTTTCATGACTATTTACATTGTCGATTGTCACTGAAGGCATCAAAACTATGAATGAACACATGTGGAGTTATGTACTTCACAAAAAAAGGTGTTTTATATTCTAGATTCTTCAAAATAGCCACCCTTTGCTCTGATTAAAGTTAAAGTACCAACGATTGACACACACACACTAGGTGTGGCAAAATGATTATCTGCATTTGACCCTTCACCCTTGATCACCCCCTGTGAGGTGAGGGGAGCAGTGAGCAGCAGCTCTGTAATTTAATTTATTTTGGAATATAACCCTTTGCTCTGATTACTGCTTTGCACACTCTTGGCATTCTCTCGATGAGCTTCAAGCACACCTGTGAAGTGAAAACCATTTCAGGTGACTACCTCTTGAAGGTCATGGAGAGAATGCCAAGAGTGTGCAAAGCAGTAATCAGCGCAAATGGTGGCTATTTTGAAGAAATTAGAATATAAAACATGTTTTCAGTTATTTCACCTTTTTTTTTGCTAAGTACATAACTCCACATGTGTTCATTCATAGTTTTGATGCCTTCAGTGACAATGTAAATAGTCATCAAAATAAAGATAATGCATACTTGGTACCTCAAAGTACCCCGTAAACTGAGGTACGTCGTACCTCGAATCACCCCGTAAACTGAGGTACGTCGTACCTCGAATCACCCCGTAAACTGAGGTACGTCGTACCTCGAATCACCCCGTAAACTGAGGTACGTCGTACCTCGAATCACCCCGTAAACTGAGGTACGTCGTACCTCAAATCACCCCGTAAACTGAGGTACGTCGTACCTCAAATCACCCCGTAA
The DNA here is from genome assembly GCF_033978785.1 of Entelurus aequoreus. Classification (NCBI taxonomy): domain Eukaryota; kingdom Metazoa; phylum Chordata; class Actinopteri; order Syngnathiformes; family Syngnathidae; genus Entelurus; species Entelurus aequoreus. Next base: position 22,847,889 of record NC_084731.1, on the reverse strand, counting down.
ACTGAGGTACGTCGTACCTCAAATCACCCCGTAAACTGAGGTACGTCGTACCTCAAATCACCCCGTAAACTGAGGTACGTCGTACCTCAAATCACCCCGTAAACTGAGGTACGTCGTACCTCAAATCACCCCGTAAACTGAGGTACGTCGTACCTCAAATCACCCCGTAAACTGAGGTACCTCGTACCTCAAATCACCCCGTAAACTGAGGTACGTCGTACCTCAAATCACCCCGTAAACTGAGGTACCTGGTACCTCAAATCACCCCGTAAACTGAGGTACCTGGTACCTCAAATCACCCCGTAAACTGAGGTACCTGGTACCTCAAATCACCCCGTAAACTGAGGTACCTGGTACCTCAAATCACCCCGTAAACTGAGGTACCTGGTACCTCAAATCACCCCGTAAACTGAGGTACCTGGTACCTCAAATCACCCCGTAAACTGAGGTACCTGGTACCTCAAATCACCCCGTAAACTGAGGTAACTGGTACCTCAAATTACCCATAAACTGAGGTACCTGGTATCTCAAATTACCCGTAAACTGAGGTACCTCGTACCTCAAATTACCCGTAAGCTGAGGTACTTCGAACCTGATTTTTGAAAAATCATTGCTCACAAAAGCTAAGTAGATTTTTTATTTTGCATTTTGTTCCCTTACTGTGCCAAATATTTACTTTGGTAACTTTATCTGCAATATTTTTTGTTAAGCTCTTTTTTATGTCAAGAGAGGGGTTACCATATTAAAAGTTAAAGCGGCACAGAAAATCTATCCAAGCGGCGTACGAAACCTCAGAATGATTCAAATGCATCACAATCAGTCCAAAATACTTTGACAGAATCATGACTATACGGTGTGATTTCAGGGTGCGCTGTAGTTTTTCCAAGTTGTAGATAGAAGGTAAAACAAAAAGGTATACTTACATTTATAAAAAACTGCTTTAAAAGATATGTGCGGGAGAAGGTTGTGAATTTTCTCCAAGATAGTTGCTTCATTGGCAAGAGATGCATCTTTGTTCCAAACTTGCACGACGTCCTCCCGATCTCGTACGCTTACGCTGACACCCACAACTTCATCATCTGCACAGGGGGGAACCAAAAAGTAAGTCACTGTCGTCTAAATGTGACATCGGCGTTAGAACTTTTAAAAAGTAGAGCATGGTACCTGAGGCACAGTAACCTGCGAACTGCTCCCCGATGGTAGCAAGTAACAATTCTTTCCAAACTGCAGACTGAAAGAAGAGGCAAGCACTTATTTTTACTGTCATGCAGGTTCTACTTTTGGACAAATAACCACAAAGGGTCTATTGTGCGTCTTTTTTAAGGACTCCCTGCGTAATACATCTATAGACGGGTTGTCCTGTCCTGTCATGACCTAACTACAACAACTGTTGAATGTGACCTAAATACAATATTGTATTTTTTGGACCATAGGGCACAACGGATTATAAGGTGGATGACATCAGCACTTTATGCTCTAATATCGATTCTCAAAACAAACTATCGATACTTTTGATACTTTACTTATTTGAGATGGTTTTTAAAATGAACAGGAGCACAGTGTAAAGTAACTAAATCATTGACATCTTGTCTGAATAAAACGTGGTTGGTGGGAACTACTTTTTCTTCTGCCTGCACCTCTAGTGGCTCCCTGGACCTCTTTCAGAGACGTGTGAAAATGGAAAAAGATGAAAAAAAAATTTTTTTTTTAGTTTTAATATATTTTCTGCAGGAGTACAAACATGACAAAAACCTTCCTAATTGTTAGAAATCCCACTGTTTGTATTAAACATGCTGCACTGATGAGAGTATTTGGCAAAAACCGTTTTGTCCTACTAATTTCAGCGATCCTTGAACTCACCGTAGTTTGTTTACATGTACAACTTTCTCCGACGCTGCCACAGAAAGACGTGTTTTATGTCGCTCCTCCTTTGTCTCATTTTGTCCACCAAACATTTTTTGCTGTGCGTGAATGCACAAAGGTGCGCTTTGTTGATGTTATTGACTTGTGTGTAGTGCTAATTAGGCATATTTGGTCAGTGCATGACTGCAAGCGAATTGATGCTAACATGCTATTTAGGCTAGCTGTATGTACATATTGCATCGTTATGCCTCGTTTGTAGGTATATTTGAGCTAATTTAAAATCCCTTACTTTTATTTTCTTTGTATATAATTTAGTTTTGCATGTCTCATGACACATTATCTGTATGTAATATTGGCTGCATTTCAGATGAATGATTGTGTGCCATGTTGTTCCAGACCACAGCAAACATTACCTAGCTTGCCAAAGATTGTAATAAATCTACTAGAAGAAGACAGCCTGCCGGTTCCTTTAACTTGAACACAGACTTCTATACCTTTGGCCATTAAAAGCCAGTAATTTCCAGGAGTTATCACACCTTCTGAGTAGCCTTTTATTTACTATCCATCCATTTTATATCGCTTGTCCCTTTCAGGGTCGAATGTTTTCCTATGTTGTAAAAATGTGTAGAATAAATATTACATTTCAACATTTCTGTCAAAGAAGATTTGCTCCAGCCTGCGACACATAGACATTTTGATAGTATCAATCAATCAATCAATCAATGTTTATTTACATAGCCATAAATCACAAGTGTCTCAAAGGGCTGTACAAGCCACAACGACATCCTCGGTACAGAGCCCAGTAGGCTATTATAGCTAATATAGACACTTACATCATGAGTTGCCTTCATTATAAGACTTATATTTGGCTTTTAATTTTTTGTGGCTCCAGACAGATTAGTTTTTTGTATTTTTGGTCCAATATGGCTCTGTCAACATTTGCATAAGCACAGCGGCACACTTGGCTGTGCTCAGTCATTCAGTGTGTTATTTGTTTATTTAATAAAATGACTGGCAATTAAAATGAGTCACTCAGCATTATAAAACAACAAGTGTGTCCTTTTATTGCAGGCTATTTGGAGACACTACACATGGAGTTGAATATAAATAAATAACGCATTTAGTGGAGATTAACGCCGTTATTTCACCGTTTGATTTTATATTTATTGAAGATGATTTCCCAAGAGCAGCAACACTTGAAATACACTACTTTATTTACTTTTACTGGACACATTAGGTATATTTGCACAAACTATTGGATTGGTATTGCCGATACTAGCCTGAGTTTTACTTGGTATTGGATCCGAAAGGAAATCAGTGTCATTGCACATCACTACTGCTGATGAGCAGGTCTATTCAGATCTCTTTTCATACAAAAAAGTGCACTGGGTAATGTTATAATTGTTTTTCTCTCCATTTAAAAGACTTCCTAGTGGTCTACATAACATGTAATGGTGTTTCTTTGGTCAAAATGTTGCATAGATTATGTTATACAGATCATCTTCAAGCCGCTTTCTGACAGTCTCTTCAGGATGCGTCGTTTTGTGGGCGGTCTTATTTACGTGGCTCACCTTCGGCAGCGTCTTCTCACCGTCATCTTTGTTGTACCGGTACTTTTTAGCGCTTCCATAGCGAGTCTACTGACAGATATAATTTAGAACTGTACACTACTTTGTATTAGAAATGGCAACAGTGTAGGATGAATTCCCCACAACAAGAGGATAGAAAAAAAGAAGGAGCTTATTGACAATGACTCGAATGGCGGCTGAGCACACATTTTCCGGACTTATGCAGATCCCAAATACACATCAGCAGGTACCATTAGGTAAGAAAAGTTGCTTTTGCATAACATTGCGAAACAAAACACCAGATAATGTTTCCTAGTAGGTATCATTTTAGGGTTCTTATACACAAAACATAATAAAACCCTTCTGTTGAAGCACAGTACGTCTGACTATTGTAGCCGTAATGCTCCGCGTTCCATCAAGCGGTGCGGCTTTGTAGCTTACCAAAGTCGAACTAAAACATGTTGACAGATTTCTGAGCGCCGTGTGTAATGTTCTATGAAACATCAAAGTTTTGGTCTTACTTGCATACCTGTACTTGTTACCGTCATTTATTGAACAGATGTCAACCTGCAGTCCACACATACCTATTTTGTGTGACTGCCATCTACTGGTCACACGCATCATTCCACCATGTACCAAATAAAATAGCTTTGAGGTCGGTAAGCACAACCAGAATTATTTCATACACAAGGGTTACAAGGCGCAATGTCGATTTTCGAGAAAATGAAAAGGATTTTACGCGGGCCTTATAGTCCAAAAAATAAGGTAATTGAACTGACAGCAGGTCAACCAACTCTGTATTCACTATAAAGCCATCCCAACTTTTTATGACTGTGCTGTGAGAGTGTAATACCTACTGTGCTTTCTTTTGGTACTTTCATCTTCCACACGCCTCCCTTTGCATTGCTTTCCTCTTCCCTGTTAGAAAGTCAACAAAAAGACATGAATAAAAAAAACATTGCAATTGTAAACCAGAAAAGGACTCGGAAAGCGCGGACCTCCGCCAAGCCCGATGTCCATAATAGTAAAGAATGCTGACGTTGAACTAAAATGCTGATAGAATGTAGTATGACTGTAAGAATAGTTGGAATGTTTTTAATGTTGAAGAGTTTGAATTTCAGGAAAACTGGAATTTGGTTTGGAACTTGGGAAAGTGTTAGTTTGAATGTCCAGGATGAGTGGAATGTGTTGATGTTGGAATGGTTTGAATAGGTTGAAAAATGTTGGAATTGTGCAACTTGGAAAAATGTCCCCTTCTTTACAATGGGAACTTCCTGGAAATTTGGGAAAAGCGGGATTAAAAAAAAAGAAGATTAATAGCATGTCCTGAATGAGCTGAATTGGTTGGTGTTGGAATTTTTCAAAACGGTTGAGAAATGTTGAAGTAGTAACATTTTTATTTAAGAAATGGTATTATGGAATTCCTGGAATTTCGGGAAAACCGGGAATTTTTTCAAGTTATAAAAACAACTTCGTTTTTTGTCCTGATTAAGAGGAATGTTTTGACGATGGAACGGTTGAAATGGGTGGAAAAATGTGGAAGGAGTAAACGACTGATAAAAGGGTTTGAAAAAACGGGAATGCTGGGAAATACCGGAATTTTTTTTAACTTGGAAAAATTATAGTTTGAAAGTCCAGAATGAGTGGAATATGTTGAAGGTGGAATGGTTTGTATGGTTGAAAAATGTGGAAATGGTGGAAGTTTGAAAAATGGCCGATTCATTTTGAATGTTTTCTGGGAATTTTTGGAATTTGTCAAGGGAAAGCCTGCGATTCCCGAATAGGATGGACAGTTTGAAGTTGGAACGGTTCGAATCGGGTGAAAAATGTGGAAGATAGAGCGCGCCAAAATATGGAGGAGAAGAAGAATAAACCATATGTATAAATGCTTTGGAGCATTCACACAATAAGAATCGCGATGTATTCGAAAAAAGCAATTTTTTTAACACCCTGACTAAAAACATCTCAAGCTAAATTTACAGCACATAGCTAAATGAGAGCCACCAATGAGGTGTACGCTTCATAATCCGATCAGTCAACTACGGTAATCGTTAATAGTCGATTAGTCGACTATTAAAATAGTTGCTAGTTGCAGCCTTACTAGACAAGATTGACATTTTTAAAATGTATTTGATCATTATAGTTCACCCCCAAATTTAATATCTCATTAAATGTGACATTTTGTGAGAAACTTCAAAGTCGCACTTGACTCAGCAAATTTGCAATAAAAGGCATAATTTGAAAAAAAAATAAGTTTTTAACCTATTGAAATGCATCTGTATCAATGCCATGCTATGTCTGGACCACAGCAAAAAGTACCACCAACTTACCAGAGTGGCCTTCGTTCTCCGCGCATTAGGTGGTAGCTACATCTCACGGGGAGTGCTGTGGCTGGAGGGATGTTATTGTATACACTCCAGAAGAGCTGCGAAAAACAAAAGAGCAACTCATTCTTACAACACTGTGCACAGATTAGTGAGTTACACTGTATATGTCAAAACAAAGAAAGGTTCCAGGTTAAATCTGTTTGTCTCTACTTTAGTAGAAATACATTTTATGGCTTTTTAAACCACCAATTCTCACCTGAACAGTTTGCACAGTGTAGATCTTCTTCAAATTGGACTCACATTCTGCAGCAGTGGTGCCTGGCAATGACCTAAATAAAATAAATGGAAAATAAATTAGGCTCTTCACTCTGTTCTTTGGGTCACGACTCAAGCCAATGTTATTCATACAGAGCAAAATCACAACAAAAGTCATCTTAAGGCACTTAAAACCTGGAACAGGTCTACTGTATGTTTGTGATAGGATAGGATAGGACTTTATTGTCATTGCACGAGTACAACGAAACTTTGTTTTCAGCATATAATTAACCCTAATTGTTGAAGTGAGTGGCTTCTTATTATCAGCCGTGTCAAAAGACACATCCTGTGGTCATGCAAAATATGTTTCAGGCGGGTCAATACATGGTCTTGGCGAATAATTTATGGAACTCTGAACAAAAATAAATGTGTAATCGCAGAAGTTTGTAGACGCGATTCTGTAATCAAAACTATGTGCATTCCAACAACATAGCAGTGCGTGATTGTTTTTTGGGGGGGGGAGCAGTGTATATAAATATAATCAGGGTTTAAATCAGGGGTGAGATTGACCTTACAGTATGGTGTAAAATTTCACTAAACCATGATACAAACCTGATGTGTGTCAAACTACCGTATTTTCCGGACCATAGGGCGCACCGGATTATAAGGCACACTGCCGATGAATGGTCTATTTTCGATCTGTTTTCATATATAAGGCGCACCGGATTATAGAGCGCATTAAAGGAGTCATATTATGTGTCTCGTGAAAACACGTCCGACCGGAACACTCTAATAACTAAAGTTCCTTGGGTGAATTATGCAAACTCACAACACCGGTATGTTTTAGCGCTTTCGTGGCGAGTTTACTGACAGACATAAGTAAGAACTTTACACTACCGTAATTTCCGGACTATAAGCCGCACCTGACTATAAGCCGCACCAGCTAAATTTAGGGGAAAATACAGATTGCTCCATATATAAGCCGCACCCGACTATAAGCCGCAGGGTTTTGATGTGTAATTACCGTAGTATATAGGGGTTCCTGTCAGAGATGACTGTTTGGGAACGCAAAGCGTCCCATTTATTAACAATAAATCTTTCAATTATTCAATCAAACATTCACATCTTTGACATGGCGAACAGCATTCGTGCAGAGTACAAATAATACAACGGTGCAAAGTAATACAAAGTGCTCGCCTGTACGTTATCAAAATAACCAGCCTACCGGTATTTGAAAAGTCAGTCTTTAATCATTGTGTCATCGTCTTCCTCCTGCGTACTAAAACCACCGAAATCCTCTTTGTCGGTGTCTGAGAAGAACAGGCCGTAAATAAGCCGCACCCTTGTATAAGCCGCAGGGACCAGAACGAGGGGAAAAAGTAGCGGCTTATAGTCCGGAAATTACGGTACTTTATATTAGAAATGGCAACAGTGGAGGATGAATGTCCCATAACAAGAAGATAGAGAAAAAGAAGAAACTTATCGACTACGGGGTCGGCACGGACTACAAAGGCGGACGTGCGCAATTTTTCGGGATTCATGCAGATCCCAAATACAGATCAGCAGGTACCAGAAGGTAAGAAAACTTGCTTTTGCATAATATTGTGGAAAAAAAACGCCAGATAATATGTCTTACCTTATACACACACCATAATAATACTCGTATGTTTAATGCGGCGACAATCATCAAGCGGTGTGGCTTCATAGTTCACCAAAGTCGTGAGCGCCGTGATGAATGTTCTATATTTTCAATGGAACATATACAATGTTGGAGTTGTTTACTATTATTATTTAAGTTAAAAATAAAGTTAAAGTGCCAATGATTGTCACACACACTAAGTGCGGTGAAATTATCCTCTGCATTTGACCTATCCCCACAGGGGAGCAGTGAGCAGCAGCGGTGGCCGTCATTTGGTGATTTAACCCCCAATTCCAACCCTTGATGCTGAGTGACAAGCAGGGAGGTAATGGGTCCCATTTTTACAGTCTTTGGTAGGACTCGGCCGGGGTTTGAACTCACGACCTACCTATCTCAGGGCGGACACTCTAACCACAAGGCCACTGAGAATGTAACTATTGCCATTTTATTGCAGTCTACACGTATCTCTTATGTTTGACTGCCAACTACTGATCACTATTATCATAACACCATGCACCAAATAAAATTGCTTCGAGGTCGGAAAGCAAAACCAGAATTATTCCGTACATTAGGCGCACCGGGTTATAAGGCGCACTGTCGAGTTTTGAGGGGAAAATAAGGATTTTAAGTGCGCCTTATAGTCCGGAAAATACAGTAGTTTTCATTCAGGGCCACATCACAGTCAAAGGGCAGCTTGTAACAGTGAATATGTAGAAATATAACCGTATCACATCATAGCATTATTACACAAGTGCCAATGTGTTTGATTACTTTTTTTTTTTTTTACGTGTAAATTGATAAGATAACTTTGCTTTGAAATCCTAAGTCAAGTTGACCAGCAAATATTTAGGGATTGTTGACAGCAAAAAAAATCTTGAAATATCTTGTTACATGATCAGATAACCTTCCAGTTTAGGCCATGTCCACACAAACAGAGAGTTTCAAAAACACATATCTAGTGTAGTTTCAAAACTGTCTCTGTGTACACAAACGCATTCACCAGCTGTCATGCACATTTTGTCCAATCAGAAGCCTAGAAAATTAGCCACAGCCCACACTGACTTATAGGCATTACACCTCTGTTATTATGTTTATTTTGACGTATACAATGACATGTACGTTATCTTTAAAACCAGCCTGCACTTACACAGACCCCTAAGAACATTATCACTCTTTAAACCGGACACTTATGTTACGAACGTGTGCAGTGAGGTGTACATTATTTCTAAAATCAGCACACACTAACAAGGAGACAAGGAAGCCTCTTGAGTGTTTAAGTGCCTAAAGCAAATGGATGTGCTCTTGTGGAATTACAACGCAATTATTCATCAGTATATACATGTGTAATGAAGTGTACATTGTCTTTAACATCAGTACACACTAGTGTTGTCCCGATACCAAAATTTTGGTATGTAATTCGATACTTTTCTGTACTTTTCGATACTTTTCTAAATAAAGGGGACCACAAAAAATTGCATTATAGGCTTTATTTTAACAACAAATCTTACGGTACTTAAACATATGTTTCTTATTGCAAGTTTGTCCTTAAATAAAATAGTGAACATACAAGACAACTTGTCTTTTAGTAGTAAGTAAGCAAACAAAGGCTCCTAATTTAGCTGCTGACATATGCAGTAACATATTGTGTCATTTTCTATTCTGTTATTTTGTCAACATTATTAAGGACAAGTGGTAGAAAATTAATTATTAATGTAATTGTTCATTTACTGTTAATATGTGTTTATATTCTCTTTTCACATGTTCTATTTAGACTTCTGTTAAAATGTAATAATCACTTATTCTTCTGTTGTTTGGATGCTTTACATTAGTTTTGGATGATTCCACAAATGTGGGTGTCAATTTGATACCAAGTAGTTACAGAATCATACATTGGTGATTTCCTGAGTTTATAAACATAATATAATTTTTTTTTTTAAATGGAACAAGATTTTGTGATGCTAAAAAACATCGATGTAATCATAGTAGTATCAACTAGATACGCCATACTTGCCAACCCTCCCGTTTTTAGCGGGAGACTCCCGGTATTCAGCGCCTCTCCCGATAACCTCCCGGCAGATATTTTCTCCCGACAAACTCCCAGTATTCAGCCGGAGCTGGAGGCCACGCCCCCTCCAGCTCAATGCGGACCTGAGTGGGGACAGCCTGTTCTCACGTCCGCTTTCCCACAATATAAACAGCTTGCCTGCCCAATGACGTCATAACTGTAGAATGATCGAGGGCGAGTTCTTGGTTTCTTATGTGGGTTTATTGTTAGGCAGTTTCATTAACGTCCTCCCAGCGCGGTAACAACACACAACAACACACGTCACGTTTAGTCTACCGTAAAGCAGTTTGCCTGCCGTAAACAGCAATGTTGTGACACTCTTAAACAGGACAATACTGCCATCTACTGGATAGTCTCCAGAACACTGAAATTCAAGTATTTCTTTTATTTATATATATATATATATATATATATATATATATATATATATATATATATATAGCTAGAATTCACTGAAAGTCAAGTATTTCATATATATAAATGGGTTATACTTGTATAACGCTTTTCTACCTTCAAGGTACTCAAAGCGCTTTGACAGTATTTCCACATTCACCCATTCACACACACATTCACACACTGATGGAGGGAGCTGCCATGCAAGGCGCTACCAGCACCCATCAGGAGCAAGGGTGAAGTGTCTTGCCCAAGGACACAACGGACGTGACTAGGATGGTAGAAGGTGGGAATTGAACCCCAGTAACTTGCAACCCTCCGATTGCTGGCACAGCCACTCTACCAACTTCGCCATATATATATATATATATATATATATATATATATATATATATATATATATATATATATATATATATATATATATATATATATATATATGAAATACTTGAGTTGGTGAATTCTAGCTTAAATATATTCCCCTCTTAACCACGCCCCCAACCACGCCCCCCGACCCCGCCCACCCCCCACCTCCCGGTATCGGAGGTCTCAAGGTTGGCAAGTATGAGATACGCTCTTTTACTTGGTGTCATTACAGTGAATGTTAGGTGCAGATCCACTGGCGTTTGTTTACATCGTGACGCAGGTGAGCTACGGTGTGTAGTGAAACATGTTTAGCTATTCCTCGTCCTGCAGGGATGATACTTGTAAGAAACTTACTTTATTTGTCACCATGGATGCGAGGATTAGTGATTCAGAAGTAGCTAAAACACTGCCGACTGCGGATAGCTAGCTGGCCATGTTTTAAAGCACCTCTGCCTGAGGGCGTTTCAGTGTTATAGCTTGACCTTTATCTTTAGTTTTTAGGCCAAAATGTGTCCATTCTCTCTTTTCTGTCTACACACAGTGTCTGCTTGTAAGTACTCTGTGATTGTGCGCTGCCGAACATGCTCCTGTCCTCGTAAAACCAGCTATGTCATTGGCTGGCATGCCCGTTAAAAAAAAGGGTGGCGGGTACCGGTACTTTTTAGAGGCGGTATAATACCGAATGATTCATTACCGTATTTTTCGGAGTATAAGTCGCTCCGGAGTATAAGTCGCAAAGGCCGAAAATGCATAATAAAGAAGGAAAAAAAACATATATAAGTCGCACTGGAGTATATGTCGCATTTTTTGGGGACATTTATTTGATAAAACCCAACACCAAGAATAGACATTTGAAAGGCAATTTAAAATAGATAAAAAATAGTGAACAACAGGCTGAATAAGTGTACGTTATATGACGCATAAATAACCAACTGAGAACATGCCTGGTATGTTAACGTAACATATTATGGTAAGAGTCATTCAAATAACTATAACATATAGAACATGCTACACCTTTACCAAACAATCTGTCACTCCTAATCGCTAAATCCCATGAAATCTTATACGTCTAGTCTCTTACATGAATGAGCTAAATAATATTATTTGATATTTTACGGTAATGTGTTAATAATTTCACACATAAATCGCTCCTGAGTATAAGTCGCACCCAACTAAGAAAAAAAACGACTTATAGTCCGAAAAATACGGTAGTATCCTGGTACTATACTAATACCGGTATACCGTACAACCCTAGTACACACTAACAAGGAGGACACGACGTCATGTTTTTGCAACGGCAACCGCATCCTGTATGTTTTTCCTGCCAAAATTGAAAGAACAAATACATTTGGCACAAAGTGCTTTATTGACGCACATTATTTTCAGGTTTTTTTGAAGGCCACATCAAATGATAAGGCGGGCCATGTATGGCACACGGGCCTTGAGTTGGACACCTGTCTGTTAGACTGCCAAACTGTAGCCGTTTCTCGTTGTTTTTGTTTTGTTTGTTGTTTTTATGACTACATTATACAACCTGAGACATTGAGTAAACCCCATAACAAGGTCACATCAGAAAGAAAAGGCATTCAAGTGGAAAGTCCGTAATGACATGGACTTGGGGGAGGGAAATGCTGCAGGACAGGACATTTTTTAGTTTTAATATCTTAAGATTATTCCATAAACACAATGGGGGATTAAAAATAGCTTTCGGTTAACCATGAAACATTCCCTCCAAGGCAAAGCATTCAATGAAGTTGGCATCACAAGTAACGTTCACGGTACCCCGTAAAAGTGGGAAAGTATCATTTTCTTTATGTCATTGACATTAAACCAACGGTGTGGTGAAAAGGTCATACTAGTAAAACAGTTTAAGCTTTCCTTACTGTACAAACGTGTAAAGCTGTATAGTTTTAAGACTTCAGTTTAACACACATAGGACTCAGAAAAATCTACATAGCCCGAAAATGTACGTATTGTTAGTGTATTGTTTAAAAAAAAGACAGTCAAATAACATATCCGCTATTTGCTCCCGGAGGCCTGCTGATAGCTGCAGCCTTGAATCATTCTCCCCTCCATCAGCCCTGCTCTTACCGGGAAGCTAAACGCGTTAAAAGACGATAAATGAACTACCTGTCCAGCCAAAATGTCCAAGGTGAGTGCAGCGGCAGCGTCGACTTATCGTCTCCTCGGTGTTTCTTTGTGATATTCTCCAGCTCTTCCTCGTCGATATCGATGCTGTTTTCAGACGAAACTGCCTGGCCACCTTCGTCCATTTGCAGCTCCGTCTTACCCACAGGAACCGCCATTGGAGGAAAAACTGTCTCGGCTGTCTCGGTTTGATTCGCTTTAATTTAATTTAAAAAAAAAAAAAGAGGGAGTGAAAAACCGGTTGGGGGTTTCTTCTTGAGACAGAAACACTCTTTCCGCACACCGACGATGACGTAACCGCGTCACCGGGCAGACGTCGCTGTTGGTAGGCTACAGAGAGTAAAAAGGAAGAAGATGCACCACTCGGATAGTGTTTTTTGTGCTCAACACTGTTTGGTTGAACGATTGTTATCGTGTTTACTCCGGAGTGGTAGGTCTTAACAAGTCATGATCTTTGACTACTGCTTGGTCACCATTTTTTGGGGTACTTTTTTTTATTTACAATCTTTAACAAGTCTACGAGTTTATGAGGAGTCCGTTTTATTTTGAAATACAATTTCACAAATGTCATATATTGGGAATGAACTGAAAATAAATGCTAAATATTGTATAATTAACAAGCTACAACCCTGACTTCCTACTGTTCGTGTTGTTCCACGGCACACCTAAAGAGGGCGCCGGTGCATCTATATGAAGCCTTTGTATTAACACAAGGAGTGAGCGATATTGCAAGTTTTGGTGTCACTCCGATATCAGGTAAATACAGAGCAATACTAACGCTTTTTTACAGTATACAATACCAACAATACAAAGAGCACGACAATAACCCAGATAATTGTGGAAATAAACATTGAAGTGAAACAAAACAAAAAAACAATCTCATCACCCGAGTAACGATACAATACTGGTGGTATAGAAACTAACTTTGATATCAACTCGATACCAAGTAAATACAGGCCATTGTCAATACTGACACTATATAAATATAACAATCTGACAATAATAATAATAATGACACAACAAAAACAGATGGTTTGGACGAATATATAAGTCAAATTAAAAAAATTAATAATCTCATAACCCAAGTAACGAGGCAATACAGGTTTAGATATTGATATTTTAGTGTATTGATATCGATCTGATATCAATTAAATACATGTCCAGTTATTGTCAACGCTGTCACTTTTTACAATATATACAGTAAATGTAACAATTACAACAATATATCCATCCATCTTCTTCCGCCTATCCGAGGTTGGGTCGCGGGTGCAGCAGCCTAAGCAGGGAAGCCCAGACTTTCCTCTCCCCAGCCACTTCGTCCAGCTCCTCCCGGGGGATCCCGAGGCGTTCCCAGGCCAGCCGGGAGACATAGTCTACCCAATGTGTCCTGGGTCTTCCCCGTGGCCTCCTACCGGTCTGACGTGCCCTAAACACCTCCCTTGGGAGGCGTTCGGGTGGCATCCTGACCAGATGCCCGAACCACCTCATGTAACAATATTAAAAAACTAACAACAACACAAAATAATAAACAAAAAACATGAATTATTTTTTAAATGCCAATCTCATTACATAACGAGAAGATACAGGTTTGTATATCTATATTGACTATTGATATCGCTCCATTACCAAATAAATAAAAGTATTTACACAATAAAAACCCAAATAATTATGACAACACATAAGTGAAAACTAATGACAATTATTAGATGGATTACTGTCTATTGATACGGATCTGATATCAAGTACTTACTGTACAGTCCATGGCTAGTTTTAGCAAAACTGACTTTGAATATTTTATATTTTGTCTTTAATTTGTCGATCATAATTATAATCAAAATAAAACACAATGCCAATATTTTAGAAAACAAATATATAGATACAACAAAACAAAATAATGTATCAACAAGTTGATACAGTTATTCCTTTTTATTCCATACACGTTTGAGGAAAAATAAAGGCAATAGTGCCAAATAAGTCAACAAAAGCAAAAATTCCCACTGAATTCTTTAAAAAATATTTTGTATTTTTGCCCCCACAGCCTCCCTGGTTGGCAATCAGTACACACCTCTCCCTGAATGGCAATCAGGACACACCTGTCCCTGTTTCGCAATCAGGACACACCTGTCCCTGGTTGGCAGTCAGGACACACCTGTCCCTGGTTGGTAATCAGGACACATTTGTCCCTGGTTGGTAATCAGGACACACCTGTCCCTGGTTGGCAGTCAGGACACACCTGTCCCTGGTTGGCAGTCAGTACACACCTATGCCTGGTTGGCAGTCAGTACACACCTGTGCCTGGTTGGCAGTCAGGACACACCTGTCCCTGGTTGGCAATTAGGACACACCTGTCCCTGGTTGGCAGTCAGGACACACCTGTCCCTGGTTGGCAGTCAGGACACAC
This sequence comes from Entelurus aequoreus, assembly GCF_033978785.1. NCBI lineage: Eukaryota > Metazoa > Chordata > Actinopteri > Syngnathiformes > Syngnathidae > Entelurus > Entelurus aequoreus. Next base: position 22,832,864 of record NC_084731.1, on the reverse strand, counting down.
CTGTCCCTGGTTGGCAGTCAGGACACACCTGGCCCTGGTTGGCAATCAGGACACACATGTCCCTGGTTGGCAATCAGGACACACTTGTCCCTTGTTCGCAGTCAGGACACACTTGTCCCTGGTTGACAATCAGGACACACTTGTCCCTGGTTGGCAATCAGGACACACTTGTCCCTTGTTCGCAGTCAGGACACACTTGTCCCTGGTTGACAATCAGGACACACTTGTCCCTTGTTGGCAGTCAGGACACACACGTCCCTGGTTGACAATCAGGACACACTTGTCCCTAATTGGCACCCAGGACACACTTGTCCCTGGTTGGCAATCAGGACACACCTGTCCCTGGTTGGCAGTCAGGACACACTAGGGGCGGCATGGCGAAGTTGGTAGAGTGGCCGTGCCAGCAATCGGAGGGTTGCTGGTTACTGGGGTTCAATCCCCACCTTCTACCATCCTAGTCACGTCCGTTGTGTCCTTGGGCAAGACACTTCACCCTTGCTCCTGATGGCTGCTGGTTAGCGCCTTGCATGGCAGCTCCCGCCATCAGTGTGTGAATGTGTGTGTGAATGGGTGAATGTGGAAATACTGTCAAAGTGCTTTGAGTACCTCGAAGGTAGAAAAGCGCTATACAAGTATAACCCATTTATTTATTATTTATTTTCCTGTTCCTGGTTGGCAGTCAGAACACACCTGTTCCTGGTTGGCAATTGGGACACACCTGTCCCTGGTTGGCAGTCAGGACACACGTGTCCCTGGTTGGCAGTCAGGACACACTTGTCCCTGGTTGGCAATCAGGACACACCTGTCCCTGGTTGGCAGTCAGGACACACGTGTCCCTGGTTGGCAGTCAGGACACACTTGTCCCTGGTTGGCAGTCAGGACACACTTGTCCCTGGTTGGCAATCAGGACACACCTGTCCCTGGTTGGCAGTCAGGACACACCTGTCCCTGGTTGGCAGTCAGTACACACCTGTGCCTGGTTGGCAATCAGGACACACCTGTCTCTGGTTGGCAATCAGGACATACCTGTCTCTGGTTGGCAATTAGGACACACTTGTCCCTGGTTGACAATCAGGACACACTTGTCCCTAATTGGCAATCAGGACACACTTGTCCCTGGTTGGCAATCAGGACACACCTGTCCCTGGTTGGCAATCAGGACACACCTGTCCCTGGTTGGCAGTCAGGACACACTAGGGGCGGCGTGGCAAAGTTGGTAGAGTGGCCGTGCCAGCAATCGGAGGGTTGCTGGTTACTGGGGTTCAATCCCCACCTTCTACCATCCTAGTCACGTCCGTTGTGTCCTTGGGCAAGACACTTCACCCTTGCTCCTGATGGCTGCTGGTTAGCGCCTTGCATGGCAGCTCCCGCCATCAGTGTGTGAATGTGTGTGTGAATGGGTGAATGTGGAAATACTGTCAAAGTGCTTTGAGTACCTCGAAGGTAGAAAAGCGCTATACAAGTATAACCCATTTATTTATTATTTATTTACCTGTTCCTGGTTGGCAGTCAGAACACACCTGTTCCTGGTTGGCAATTGGGACACACCTGTCCCTGGTTGGCAGTCAGGACACACTTGTTCCTGGTTGGCAGTCAGGACACACTTGTTCCTGGTTGGCAGTCAGGACACACTTGTTCCTGGTTGGCAGTCAGGACACACGTGTCCCTGGTTGGCAGTCAGGACACACTTGTTCCTGGTTGGCAGTCAGGACACACGTGTCCCTGGTTGGCAGTCAGGACACACTTGTTCCTGGTTGGCAATCAGGACACACGTGTCCCTGGTTGGCAGTCAGGACACACTTGTTCCTGGTTGGCAGTCAGGACACACGTGTCCCTGGTTGGCAGTCAGGACACACTTGTTCCTGGTTGGCAATCAGGACACACGTGTCCCTGGTTGGCAGTCAGGACACACTTGTTCCTGGTTGGCAGTCAGGACACACGTGTTCCTGGTTGGCAGTCAGGACACACTTGTTCCTGGTTGGCAGTCAGGACACACTTGTTCCTGGTTGGCAGTCAGGACACACGTGTCCCTGGTTGGCAGTCAGGACACACTTGTTCCTGGTTGGCAGTCAGGACACACGTGTCCCTGGTTGGCAATCGGGACACACCTGTCCCTGGTTGGCAATCAGGACACACCTGTCCTTGGCTGGCAGTCAGGACACACTTGTTCCTGGTTGCCAATCTGGACACACTTATGCCTAATTGGCAATCAGGACACACCTGTCCCTGGTTGGTAATCAGAGAGCCTCTTTAGCCAGCCTCGTCTGTTGGGGGCGTTTTGTGCTTCGTACGCCCTTGTTTGTCCTTTATGCACTTTCTTTGCTGCACCTTTTTGTTTTTGTGTAGACACCAACCTACTCACACAGGCTCTCCCTTTCGCCTTTTTTTTTTTAAACAGGACAAGTGTGTCCTGATTGCCAGCCACAAACAAGTGTGTCCTGTATCAGCTAGAAAACTCTGATTTAATCTTTAAATTCAGCATCCCATAACTATGTCCATCCATGCAAGAATATACCATTACATGTTGATCGCATGTACAGAGCAATGCTACAATTAGGCAGGCACTTCCTATTTCTTCAGATGAGGTCAGAGGTCGATGTACGGGTGTCTATTGAACAGAGGACACAAAGCCATGTGGAAATATTGAAATTAATTTAATTCTCGTGACAAATTTATCAAAGCAATTAAGTATTAAATAGATGTCATTATTAGAAATAAAACACATTATTAGGTAGTCAAAGAGAAAATAGTGTGCTCAGATGTAGTCTTGCTCTATGTAGGGTGAGAGACATTTAGATCGTCCTTCCTCTACAGTGATGCAGCGCAGCCTGGGAAGACATGGACACATGTGGTGAAGTCTTATCCTCAAGAAAGGAACCTGGGCAGAAAACAAATACACTTTGTCAGTTTTACAGGTGACATGTTTTCAACTTGAGAGACAACAAATATGAAATAATCATCTGCTGCACCTTAACAAGGACAAGGGATGTGTAATGAATATGTGATAATGACACCAAACAAAACGTGGCACAGAGTGGTACCTCGCTTTTTGTATAAAATTTAGCCACAGGTTTTGCATATTGACTCGGTTTTCGTATGTCTAAATTTCGTTTGATTCTGTCTTTGACTGAAATTTTCAGCCACAAGTTGTCACCCGATCTCGTAGACCGTCTCGGTTTTCGGACGTCCAAATTTCAATTTGATTTGGTTTTCAACAAACCTTTTCAGACAAATATTGACTCCGGGTTTCGTAAACCCTGTCGGTTTTCATGCGTCCAAAATTCCATTTAATTTGGTTTTCGCCCCAAAATTTTTAGCCAAAATTTGTAGACCATCTCGATTTTTGTACGTCCAAATTTTGTTTTTATTTTTTTTACCAAAATTTTCAGACATAATTTATCTCCTGGTTTTATAGACCACCCTGGTTTTCGTATGTCCAAATTTCCATTTGAATGGTTTTCATGCGTCCAAAATTTGATTTAATTTGGTTTTCGACCAAGATTTTTAGCCAAAAAGAGTACTTGGGTTTTGAAGACTATCTTGGTTTTTGTACGTCCAAATTTCAATTTGATTTGGTTTTCAACAAACCTTTTCAGACAAATGTTGAGTACGGGTTTCGTAAACCGTGTCGGTTTTCATGCGTCCAAAATTCCATTTAATTTGGTTTTCGACCAAGATTTTTAGCCAAAATTTGTAAACCATCTCGGTTTTTGTACGTCCAAATGTTATTTTTATTTTTTTTACCAAAATTTTCAGACAGAATTTACGTCCAAATTTCCATTTGATTTGGTTTTCATGCGTCCAAAATTCCATTTAATTTGGTTTTCGACCAAGATTTTTTGCCAAAATTAGTACTTGGGTTTTGAAGACCATCTCGGTTTTTGTACATCCAAATTCCATTTGATTTTGTTTGACCAAAATTTAGGTATGTGGGCTTGTATTAAGCCTCAGGGAGTTGAACGCCCCTGCCTTACATAGTTCCGGGTCACCCTTGGGCAAGGTGTAGCACCCGAATGCCCCCCCCATCAGGGTTACGATACCCCCCATGAACTACACTAAAAGAGGATGCGTTACCCGGCCCGGAGGAAGCCCGGGGCCCTCCTCCGGAGCTAGGCCCGGAGGTAGGGCTCGTCAGCGAGCGCCTGGTGGCCGGGCTTGCCACGGAGCCCGGCCGGGCACAGCCCGAAGAAGCTACGTGGACACGCCATCTTCTCTGCCACGTGGGCCCACCACCCGCGGTCGGAACCAGTGGGGTCGGGTGCGCTGCCAAGTGGATGGCGGTGAAAGTGGAGGCTCCGAACGGACCAATTCGGGGCAGCAGAGGCTGACTTTCGGGACGTGGAACGTCTCTACGCTGGTGGGGAAGGAGCCTGAGCTGGTGCGAGAGGTGGAGCGCTACCGGTTGGATCTGGTGGGGCTTACCTCTACGCATAGCAAGGGCTCTGAAACCACACTCCTGGACAAGGGATGGACCTTGTTCACTTCTGGAGTTGCTCAGGGTGTGAGGGCACAGGCGGGTGTGGGGATACTCACGAGTCCCCGGCTGAGTGCCTGTACGTTGGAGTTCACCCCAGTGGACAAGAGGGTCGCCTCCCTTCGCCTTAGGGTTGGAGGGGGGAAAACTCTGACTGTTGTTTGTGCATACGCACCAAACAGGAGTTCAGAGTATTCAGCCTTCTTGGATACCTTGCATGGGGTCCTGTATGGGGCGCCGGCAGGGGATTCCATAGTCTTGCTGGGGGACTTCAACGCGCACGTGGGCAATGACAGTGATACTTGGACTGGCGTGATTGGGAGGAACGGTCTCCCTGATCTGAACCTGAGTGGTGGATTGTTATTGGACTTCTGTGCTAGTCACGGACTTGCGATAACAAACACCATGTTCAAGCATAAGGATGCTCATAGGTGTACCTGGTACCAGAGCACCCTAGGCCAAAGATCAATGATCGATTTTGTAATCGTATCAGCTGATCTGAGGCCGTATGTTTTGGACACTCGGGTGAAGAGAGGGGCTGAACTGTCAACTGATCACCATCTGGTGGTGAGTTGGGTTAGATGGCGGGGGAAACCTCTGGACAGACCTGGCAAACCCAAGCGTGTAGTGCGGGTGAACTGGGAACGTTTGGAGGAGTCCTCTGTCCGGAAGGACTTCAACTCACACCTCCGGCGGGACTTCTCTGCCATCCCTGTGGAGGTTGGGGACATTGAACAGGAATGGGCAATGTTCAAAGCCTCTATTGCTAAAGCTGCAGATGCGAGCTGTGGCCAGAAGGTCTTAGGTGCCTCAAGGGGCGGTAACCCTCGAACACCCTGGTGGACAGTGGTGGTCAGGGAAGCCGTCCGACTGAAGAAGGAGTCCTACCGGGGTATGTTATCCCAGGGGACTCCGGAGGCAGTTGCAAGGTACCGGCGGGCCCGAAGGGCAGCGGCCGTGGCTGTGGACGAGGCTAAGCAGAGGGTGTGGGAGCAGTTCGGGGAATCCATGGAGAAGGACTATCGGGCGGCACCAAAGCTGTTCTGGAAGACCATACGGCACCTCAGGAGGGGGAAGCAGGGAACCATCCAAGCTGTGTACGGCAAGGATGGGACTTTGCTGACTTCAAGTGAGGAAGTCGTGGGGCGTTGGAAAGAGCACTTTGAGGAACTCCTGAACCCAAATACATCAGACACACCCTCCCTGATAGGAGCAGGGCCTGAGGATGATGGGGGATCGACGTTGATCTCTCGGAGTGAAGTCACTGAGGTAGTTAGACAACTCCACAGTGGCAAAGCTCCGGGGGTTGACGAGATCCGTCCAGAAATGCTGAAGGCTCTGGGTGTTGATGGGCTGTCTTGGTTGATACGCCTTTTCAACATTGCGTGGAAGTCTGGGACAGTGCCGAGGGAGTGGCAGACTGGGGTGGTGGTTCCCCTTTTCAAAAAGGGGGACCAGAGGGTGTGTGCTAATTACAGGGGTATCACACTACTCAGCCTCCCTGGGAAAGTTTACGCCAAGGTACTGGAAAGGAGGGTCCGGCCGATAGTCGAACCTCAGATTCAAGAGGAGCAATGTGGATTCCGTCCTGGTCGTGGAACAACTGACCAACTCTTTACGCTTGCGGGAATCCTGGAGAGGGCCTGGGAGTATGCCTATCCAGTCTACATGTGTTTTGTGGATTTGGAGAAGGCGTATGACCGCGTCCCTCGGGAGATCTTGTGGGAGGTGCTGAGGGAGTACGGAGTGAGGGGAACCCTGTTGAGGGCCATCCAATCTCTGTACAACCAAAGCGAGAGTTGTGTCCGGGTGCTTGGATGTAAGTCGGATCCGTTTCCAGTGGGGGTTGGTCTCCGCCAGGGCTGCGCTCTGTCACCTATCCTGTTTGTGATTTTCATGGACAGGATTTCTAGGCGGAGTCGTGGCCATGGCGGAGAGGGTATACGTCTCGGGGGGCTAAAGGTTGCGTCACTGCTGTTTGCAGATGATGTGGTCCTGATGGCACCTTCGGTTCGTGACCTTCAGCTCTCACTGGATCGGTTCGCAGCCGAGTGTTCAGCGGCTGGAATGAGGATCAGCATCTCCAAATCTGAGGCCATGGTTCTCAGCAGGAAACCGATGGTTTGTACAGTCCGGGTAGGGGACAGGACTCTGTCCCAGGTGGAGGAGTTTAAGTATCTCGGGGTCTTGTTCACGAGTGAGGGAAAGATGGAGAAGGAAATCAGCCGGAGAATCGGAGCAGCTGGGGCAGTATTGCAGTCTCTCTGCCGCACTGTTGTGACGAAACGGGAGCTGAGCCAGAAGGCAAAGCTCTCGGTCTACCGAGCTATCTACATTCCTACTCTCACCTATGGTCATGAAGTGTGGGTAATGACCGAAAGAATAAGATCGCGGATACAAGCGGCCGAAATGAGTTTCCTCAGAAGGGTGGCTGGCATCTCCCTTAGAGATAGGGTGAGAAGTGCAGTCACCCGAGAGAGACTCGGAGTAGAGCCGCTGCTCCTTCGCTTGGAAAGGAGCCAGCTTAGGTGGTTCGGGCATCTCGTGCGGATGCCTCACGAGCGTCTCCCTAGGGAGGTCCTCGTTGCACGTCCCACTGGGAGGAGGCCCCGCGGCAGACCAAGGACCAGATGGGGGGATTACATCTCCTCTCTGGCCTGGGAACGCTTCGGGATTCCCCAGGAGGAAGTCGCAAATGTTGCTCTGGAGAGGGAAGTCTGGGGGTCTTTGCTGGAGCTGCTGTCCCCGCGACCCGATTCCGGATAAGCGGTTGAAGATGGATGGATGGATGGATGGATGACCAAAATTTTCAAACATGATTTGTCCCCCGGTTTCAGAGACCATCTCGGTTTTCGTACGTCCAAATTTCCATGTCATTTGGATTTCAACAAACGTATTTCTGGCAAAATTTGTCTGCGGGTTTCGTAGGACGTCTCGGTTGTTGTACGTTCAAATTTCAAATTGATTCGGTAGAAAATGGACGGATGGATTTGGTTTTCAGACAAATACTGACTTTGGGTTTCGTAAACCGTCTCGGTTTTCATGCGTCCAATATTCCATTTAATTTGGTTTTCGACCAAGATTTTTAGCCAAAATTAGTACTTGGGTTTCGAAAACCATCTCGGTTTTTGTACGTCCAAATGTCATTTGATTTTGTTTGACCAAAATTTTCAGACATTATTTTTTCCCTGGTTTCATAGACCATCTCGGTTTTCGTACGTCCAAATTTCCATTTGATTTGGTTTTCAACCAACGTATTTCTGACAAAATTTGTTTCTGGGTTTTGTAGGCAGTCTCGGTTGTTGTACGTCCAAATTCCAATTTGATTTGGTTTTCAGACAAATATTGACTACGGGTTTCATAAACTGTCTCGGTTTTCATGCGTCCAAAATTAAATTTAATTTGGTTTTCGACCAAGATTTTTAGCCAAAATTTGTACTTGGGTTTTGAAGATCAGCTTGGTTTTTGTACGTCCAAATTTCCATTCGATTTGGACTTCAACCAACGTATTTCTGGAAAAATTTGTGTCTCGCTTTTCATGGGTCCAAAATTCATTTGATTTGGTTTTCGACCGAATTTTCAGGCAAAATTTGTCCCCAGGTTTCATAGACCATCTAGGTTTTCGTAGGTTTACATTATTTTTTCCCTGGTTTCATAGACCATCTCGGTTTTCGTACGTCCAAATTTCCATTTGATTTGGTTTTCAACCAACGTATTTCTGACAAAATTTGTTTCTGGGTTTTGTAGGCAGTCTCGGTTGTTGTACGTCCAAATTCCAATTTGATTTGGTTTTCAGACAAATATTGACTACGGGTTTCATAAACTGTCTCGGTTTTCATGCGTCCAAAATTAAATTTAATTTGGTTTTCGACCAAGATTTTTAGCCAAAATTTGTACTTGGGTTTTGAAGATCAGCTTGGTTTTTGTACGTCCAAATTTCCATTCGATTTGGACTTCAACCAACGTATTTCTGGAAAAATTTGTGTCTCGCTTTTCATGGGTCCAAAATTCATTTGATTTGGTTTTCGACCGAATTTTCAGGCAAAATTTGTCCCCAGGTTTCATAGACCATCTAGGTTTTCGTACGTCCAAATTTCCATTTGATTTGGTTTTCAACCAAAATCATCAGCCAAAATTGGTTTGCAGGTGTCATAGGCCGTCTTGGTTTTTGTACGTCCAAATTTCAATTTGATTTAGTTTTCAACAAACCTTTTCAGACAAATATAGACTCCGGGTTTTGTAAACCGTCTTGATTTTCATGCGTCCAGAATTAAATTAAATTTGGTTTTCGCCCAACATTTTCAGCCAAAATATGTCCCCAGGTTTCATAGGCCGTCCATTTGATTCGGTTTTGACCAAAGTTTATAAAACAAATGTGTCCCCTGGTTTTGTAGACTGTCTCGGTTTTTGCACGTCAGAATTTCCATTTGATTGTTTTTTTTTAAACAAACATTTTCAGCCAAAATTCGAAGACTGTCTCGCTTTTCGTACGTCCAAAATTTTATTTGATACGTCTTCAAGGTTCGTAAACCGTCTCGGTTTTCATAGACCATCTTGGTTTTCGTACGTCCAAGTTTCCATTTGATTTGGTTTTCAACCAAAATCATCAGACAAAATTTGTTTCCGGGTTTTGTAGCCGTCTTGGTTTTTGTACGTCCAAATTTCAATTTGATTTAGTTTTCAACAAACCTTTTCAGACAAACATTGACTCCGGGTTTCGTAAACCGTCTCGGTTTTCATGCGTCCAGTATTCCATTTAATTTGGTTTTCGACCACGATTTTTTGCCAAAATTAGTACTTGGGTTTCGAAGACCATCTTGGTTTTTGTACGTCCAAATTTCAATTTGATTTAGTTTTCAACAAACCTTTTCAGACAAACATTGACTCCGGGTTTCGTAAACCGTCTCGGTTTTCATGCGTCCAGTATTCCATTTAATTTGGTTTTCGACCACGATTTTTTGCCAAAATTAGTACTTGGGTTTCGAAGACCATCTTGGTTTTTGTACGCCTAAATTTCTATTTTTTTTTTTTTTGCAAATATTTTTATTGAATTTTACAGTTAAAATCACATTTAACAGCCATACTTTGGTCACGCAAAACCTTCATACAATCACACATCCACTCATACCCACTCACATGCACACTTGAGGAGAGAGGTGCACTTAAACTTTAACAATTCAAGGTTTACAGTATAAACATTATTAGAAAAGATACCCAGATATTGTATATATTTATCCATCCATCCCGCTCTGGCTCAGGATCAGCAGGCTATCCAGACCATAGCAAGATGGATGAACATTCCTCGTCATCAAGGATCCTCAGGAAGTAATCCCAAGATCACCTCTCGAGGGCGTCTCCACCGTTCATACTTAAAAAAGAAAAGGAAAGTCACAGAAGTTGATCAGATGTAAAACAAAACAAAATAAAAAGTCACAAAAAATAAATAAATAAATAAATAAGCAAGTAAACCGTGGGAAGGCCATATCAGAAGTAACAAAAACAAAAAAACAATAATAGTGTAGGATCAATACAGAAAATAATAAAGATAACAAAAAAGGAATACAACTACAAAAAAGATGGCAGTTTTTTTTCTTTTTTTTTTCTTAAATGTCTAAATTATGATTCAATATATGTCAGTAAAGGTTTCCAGGTTTGTTCCCATTTATTCATACTTGCAGAGTTTATAAATCGTATTCTTTCAAGAGTCATTACATTCACAAGTTCATTTAGCCAGTTCCTGAAGTTGGGTGCAGATGGGCTTTTCCAGTCTTTGAGAATGAGTCTTTTGGCCAAGACCGTCCCGAGCAGCAACACAGCTGTAATATATTTTGGAAGTTTATTTGTTTCTGAAGACCACCCAAACAAGATTATATCTCTGTCAGGGACAAGTTTTCTCTGATATACCCCCGAGTAAAAAAAGAAAATGCTGGACCAAAATGATTGAATAATTGGACATTCCCAAAACGAATGAGACAGTGATCCTTCAGCAGATTTACATTTATCACAAAGTGGAGATGTATCAGGATAAAATTTGTGTAATAAGACTTTGGAGTAGTAAAAACAATGAATCACTTTAAACTGTATGAGCCTAAGTCTGCTGTTAATTGAGCAATTGTGAATTTGAGAGAGTGTCCGTTCCCATTGCTGTTTGGGTATTGTTGTTCTTAGTTCCTGTTCCCAGGCTCTTTTAACACCGTCTGCTGATGTCATGGGCATAATGAAGCAGCTGGCAAATTTGGCGATAAGCTTTTTACTTGTAGGTGATACATTTAGTAATTCTAAAAGAGGGTGTTTTTCATTTACCAGCTGAGACTTTGAAATGTTTTCTTTAATACATTTTTTTGCCTGCAAATAGCAAAACCAACTGAATTGGGACAATTTGAATTTGGATAATGATCTCAGCATCGCTTGTGGACAAAATGGAACGAATTTTAGCGATATTACGGAGATGAAAGAAGGCCGTTTTGGTAACACTCTTAATGTGTGACTCAAACGAGAGAGTTGGGTCGAAGATAATACCCAGATTCTTTACCGAGTCGCCTTGTTTAATTGTTTGGTTGTCAAATGTTAAGGTGGTATTATTAAATAGATGTCGGTGTTGAGCAGGACCGATAATCAGCATTTCCGTTTTCTTAGCGTTGAGTTGCAAAAAGTTAGCGGACATCCATAGATTAATTTCATTAAGACACGCCTCCAGCTGACTACAATCCGGCGTGTTGGTCAGCTTTAGGGGCATGTAGAGTTGGGTGTCATCAGCATAACAGTGAAAGCTAACACCGTATTTGCGTATGATGTCACCTAGCGGCAGCATGTAAATACTAAAGAGTGCAGGGCCAAGGACCGAACCCTGGGGAACTCCGCACGTTACCTTAACATAGTCCGAGGTCACATTGTTATGGGAGACACACTGCATCCTGTCAGTAAGATAAGAGTTAAACCAAGACAAGGCTAAGTCTGTCATCCCAATACGCGTTTTGATACGCTCTAATAAAATATTATGATCAACAGTATCGAAAGCGGCGCTAAGATCAAGAAGCAGCAACATAGATGAAGCAACAGAATCCATCGTTAGCAATAGATCATTAGTCATTTTTGCGAGGGCTGTCTCCGTAGAGTGATTTGCCCTGAAACCGGATTGAAAAGGTTCACAGAGATTGTTAGACGCTAAGTGTTCATTTAGCTGCTGTGCTACAATTTTTTCGAGGATTTTCGAGATAAACGGAAGGTGGGACACTGGCCGGTAGTTTACCAGGAGATCAGGATCGAGGTTAGGTCTTTTGAGTAGAGGATGAATAACCGCTTTTTTGAATGCTAGGGGAACAGTGCCAGAGGAAAGTGATAAGTTTATAATATTTAACACTGATGGACCTAATAATACAAAAAGCTCCTTGATAAGTTTCCCAGGAATTGGGTCAAGTAAACATGTTGTTTGTTTTGTCCCATTTACACATTTTGACAATTCCTCCAATGTTATTTCATCAAAGAGAGAGAAACTATTTTGGAGGGCGGTATCCGTCGTATATACAGTCTTATTTGTGTTAATAGAACCCAGTTGTAGCTGAGATGCATTGTCTTTAATCTCTTTTCTAATGACTTCAATTTTCTTATTAAAGAAATTCATAAAGTCATCTGCTGAGTGGGTGGAGCTACTGGGAGGAGTCCCTTGTTGGGTTAGCGATGCTACTGTACTAAACATAAATTTAGGATCATTTTTGTTGAGGTGGATGAGATTTGAGTAATATTTAGCTTTAGCTGAGGTAAGCATGCGTTTATAAGTTATTAAACTATCACACCATGCTTGATGGAAAACCTCAAGTTTAGTCGCACGCCATTTGCGTTCCAGCTTTCTACATGATCATTTCTGGGCTTTAGTTTCTTCTGTAAACCATGGGGTACGCCTTTTAGGGGCCCTTTTTAGCTTTAGCGGTGCTACACTATCAATGGTGTCGCGCAGGGCGTCATTAAAGTTGTTAGTGAGGTTATCAATAGAGCCCACATAATTTTGGAATGGTGCCATTACCGAAGGCAGTAGGTCAGTAAGAGTCGTCGTTGTGGCAGCATTAATGTTGCGGCTGCTATAGTAGTTATTATTATTATTATTATTTTGTTGACAATGAGTCAGAACTTCGAATTTTATAAGGTAATGATCGGACATTATTTTAGTGTACGGGAGTATCGTAACTTTAGAGGTGGTGACACCCCTGACAAGCACTAGATCTATCGTATTACCGTTGCGATGCGTGGGTTCATTTATTATTTGTGTAAGACCACAGCTATCAATTATAGTCTGGAGCGCCACGCATGGAGGGTCCGATGGGGTATTCATATGGATATTAAAGTCCCCCATTATGATTATATTGTCGGCGTGCGTCACTAGATCAGCAACAAACTCTGAGAATTCACTGATGAAGTCCGAATAGGGCCCAGGGGGGCGGTAGATAACAGCCAGGTGGAGAGGCAGCGGTGTGACAAACCTCAAAGTGAGCACCTCAAACGAGTTATATTTATTATTTTGGCTAGGTGTAAGATTATAGTTTTCATTGTATATTAGTGCGACACCCCCTCCCCTTTTAAGAGGTCGGGCAACATGTGTATTGGTATAGTTAGGAGGAGATTCCTCATTTAGTGCAAAAAAATCGTCTGGTTTGAGCCAGGTCTCGGCGAGACCAACGACGTCAAGTTTGTTGTCTCTAATGACTTCATTAACTAATAACGTTTTGGAAGATAATGATCTTATGTTTAAAAAGCTCATATTATAGGTAGTGGGCTGTTTTGAGGATTGTTTATTGAAATTATCCGAAGTAGCAATATTAATAATGTTGCGTTTATTATGCGTATTGCACTTTAAATAGTTTCGACCATATCTAGGAATTTATACGACGGGGATATTCAGATTGTTTGCTTGATGTTGCGATAAACTGAACGCATCATAGTTAGCTACCTCAGTACAATGTATGTCTGCCTATGACACGGTCACAAAATAAAAAACATTATGTGAGTTGTGTTTTATTCTAAGAGAATTGCTATGTGTGCAGGGATTATCCAGCCTGACGCCAGCTAGTTCTAGTTTAAATGGCTTCTTACCCGGAGACTCCACGCTTCTTTGGTTAGCTTTTCTCTTTGTTGTTAGCCCCGCTCGGCATCCCCGCTTCTGCTTCCGCTCGCACCGCTTATGTCGTCTCCATTGGCGGTCACCGCTAGCACTTGACTCCGCTGCTACAAAGGCAGCTCGATGTAGCCCACGAAGTATTCCCATGCTAGCGAGGAGGTCCACTGTACATGCATCTTTCACAAGCGATGCTGAGATCATTATCCATGCGTTCGTTACATCTCGTCTCGATTACTGTAACGTTTTATTTTCGGGCCTCCCTATGTCTAGCATTAAAAGATTACAGATGGTACAAAATGCGGCTGCTAGACTTTTGACAAAAACAAGAAAGTTTGATCATATTACGCCTATACTGGCTCACTTGCACTGGCTTCCTGTGCACCTAAGATGCGACTTTAAGGTTTTACTACTTACGTATAAAATACTACACGGTCAAGCTCCTGCCTATCTTGACGATTGTATTGTACCATATGTCCCGGCAAGAAATCTGCGTTCAAAGAACTCCGGCTTATTAGTGATTCCCAGAGCCCAAAAAAAGTCTGCGGGCTATAGAGCGTATCTCCAATACTATGGAATGCCCTCCCGGTAAAAGTTAGAGATGCTACCTCAGTAGAAGCATTTAAGTCTCATATTAAAACTCATTCGTATACTCTAGCCTTTAAATAGACTCCCTTTTTAGACCAGTTGATCTGCCGTTTCTTTTCTTTTCTTTTCTACTCTGCTCCCAACCCGGGGTGGACCGCTAGCCTGTCCATCAGATGGGGACATCTCTACGCTGCTGACCCGTCTCCACTCGGGATGGTTCCTACTGGCCCCACTATGGACTGGACTTTCGCTGATGTGTTGGACTTTCACAATATTATGTCAGACCCACTCGACATCCATTGCTTTCGGTCTCCCCTATGTGGGGGTTACCCACATATGCGGTCCTCTCCAAGGTTTCTCATAGTCATTCACATTGACGTCCCACTGGGGTGAGTTTTCCTTGCCCGTATGTGGGCTCTGTACCGAGGATGTCGTTGTGGCTTGTACAGCCCTTTGAGACACTTGTGATTTAGGGCTATATAAATAAACATTGATTGATTGATTGATTGATTCGCAATTGCTCAAATGATGCAAGACTGTCCTCGACAAACATGTCTTTTATGCATTTAATTCCATTCAAGTACCAGTTAAAAACATTTCTGTCTGTTATGGATGGAATAAATGCATGATTGTGAGACATTGGTGAATACATAGTTACATTGGAAATTTTCAATTGTTTTTTAATTTGAGAAAGAATTTTGATAGAATTTCTTAATACTACACTATGGCTTGTTGATTTAATAGAAGAGACTGGTTTAGTAAAAAGTAGAGATAGCAAAGAGGTTTAAGGTTTAACTAATGACTGCAGTTTCAATTTCAGCCACAAGGGAGCAGAATTAAGTGATTCATTCTTTGGGAACGCCATCTTCCAATAGGTCAATGCATTCAGATTCGATGCCCAATAATAATTTTTGAACATTGGGAGACCCAGCCCCCCTTCCCCCGTAGATCTGAATAAGTGCTTTTTAGATATTCTGCGTTTTTTATATCCCCACGCAAAATCTAGAACTAAAGATTCAAGTTTTTTGAAAAAATCTGCAGGAATTAGAATTGGTAAATTTTGAAAAAGATAGGTAAATTTTGGCAGGGTAATCATTTTGACAGCATTCACTCTACCTAACATAGAGAGGGGTAGGGTCTTCCAATACTCTATACACACTTTCAATTTCTCAAAAGCTTCAGTAAAGTTCAATTTTAGTAATGATTCATAATTTTTAGAATTATTTAGAATTTCCATTTGATTGTTTTTTTTAAACAAACATTTTCAGCCAAAATTCGAAGACTGTCTCGCTTTTCGTACGTCCAAAATTGTATTTGATACGTCTTCGAGGTTCGTAAACCGTCTCGGTTTTCATAGACCATCTTGGTTTTCGTACGTCCAAGTTTCCATTTGATTTGGTTTTCAACCAAAATCATCAGACAAAATTTGTTTCCGGGTTTTGTAGGCCGTCTTGGTTTTTGTAGGTCCAAATTTCAATTTGATTTAGTTTTCAACAAACCTTTTCAGACAAACATTGACTCCGGGTTTCGTAAACCGTATCGGTTTTCATGCGTCCAGTATTCCATTTAATTTGGTTTTCGACCACGATTTTTTGCCAAAATTAGTACTTGGGTTTCGAAGACCATCTTGGTTTTTGTACGTCCAAATTTCAATTTGATTTAGTTTTCAACAAACCTCTTCAGACAAACATTGACTCCGGGTTTCGTAAACCGTCTCGGTTTTCATGCGTCCAGTATTCCATTTAATTTGGTTTTCGACCACGATTTTTTGCCAAAATTAGTACTTGGGTTTCGAAGACCATCTTGGTTTTTGTACGTCTAAATTTCATTTGATTTTGTTTGACTAAAATTTTCAGACATGATTTTTCCCCTGGTTTCAGAGACCATCTCGGTTTTCGTACGTCCAAATTTCCATTTGATTTGGTTTTCAACAAACTTATTTCTGACAAAATTTGTTTCCGGGTTTCGTAGGCCGTCTTGGTTTTTGTACGTCCAAATTTCAATTTGATTTAGTTTTCAACAAACCTTTTCAGACAAACATTAACTCCTTGTTTCGTAAACTGTCTCGGTTTTCATGCGTCCAGTATTCCATTTAATTTGGTTTTCGACCACGATTTTTTGCCAAAATTAGTACTTGGGTTTCGAAGACCATCTTGGTTTTTGTACGTCTAAATTTCATTTGATTTTGTTTGACCAAAATTTTCAGACATGATTTTTCCCCTGGTTTCAGAGACCATCTCGGTTTTCGTACGTCCAAATTTCCATTTGATTTGGTTTTCAACAAACTTATTTCTGACAAAATTTGTTTCCGGGTTTCGTAGGCCGTCTCGGTTGTCCTAACCTGCACATCATCTACCTGTCTCTGCATCTTGGGGTCACGCCATCAGCCAGAAATGGGAGTCCGTAACTGTGTTAGCTTTATCAAAACGCACAACCCAGTGAATCATTTGCTTGTTTGAATGTCTGGAAAGGATTAATTGGATTTGCATCGTTTTTTAATGTGAAAATTGCGTCGGTTTTTGCACGATTCAGCCTTCGTTAGCCCTTTTGCGGCGGACCGCTCACAAAAAAACCAAAATACCACTCTAATGTTCTCCTATGATGGTCTCACTTTGTGGCTCAAGGGGTGACACTCGTCTCCTTCCTCGCCCATCGGCGTGCACATATGCAGGCTGCGGATCCACAAACTCACTGCACAGCACGTCCCTTCTCCACACTGGGAGTCCTTTTCACACGCCTGCAACGACACAATCACACGCACACATGCTTGTAAACAGAGCATTGCAATTAAGTGATAATTGCTAATAATTGATCAAAATAATAATATAAATATAATAATATAAATAATATATTTATAGATATAAATAATAATATATAATATTATAAATAAATACAAATATATAAATAATATATATAATAATGTATAAATAATTTAAAATTAATTGATAACAAGTGATAACAGTATAATTCAGACAGGCTCGCACAATAATCGACAAAAAGGTCAAGTAGCACTGCAGTCTGTTCCATTGGAATTATCCGCTGCTGCAGTATGTCTATTTTTAAATGATGTTGTATCAAAAAAGAGAATTTCGACAGTTCAATGCAAAATCTGGGAGCATGAAACACTCATTATAACCCAGAGGAAAATAGCAAAAGGGTGAAGACAAGACAATAAATTATACAGTCTTTGGTGTTTACAAATATTCTTTTTCCAATACATGTCAGCAAAAAGCAGGAGAGTCGGGACATTTTGTGTTGGACTACATATATGTTATATATTTTTTTTTATTTTATTAAAAAATTAATATAGCACATATTTACAGTGTCACACCAAATTCAACATGTCTAAAAAGGAGTAGAAAGAAGCAAAGCTCATTTAATCCTACGCCTACTTCAGTTCACTTCCTGTAATCAATCTGTAACATAAATATATACATAGAAATTAATAATATGTATATTTACATATATAAAAAGTTAAATGTTGCTCAAGTAAACAAAAAGTGTCTTGAAGGAAATACAAATGTATTATATATATATATATATATATATATATATATATATATATATATATATATATATATATATATATATATATATATATATATATATATATATATATATATATATATATATATTTTAAATATTTATTTTTTTATTTTTTTTTAATTAATTTTTTTTAAATTACCTTGTTATGCTGTACTGTATTTATTTTTTTAATACTATACAGTACTGCTATAGCACATGTTGCATATTTACATTATATAACATTTAATAGCAGTATTAAAAGGCTTCCTGATAAAGGTTATTTTGGTATAATACATATACATAATATTCAACTATAAAATTAATACAGTTAAGTACTTCAATCTGCTCCAAAAAGTATTTCATCTAAGAGGAATAACAACACGAAGTCATGAAGAAGGTCATTTTTCCACGTACCCCTGTGATGACTGCTGAAGACCCTTTGGACACCAAGAGCGGGACGAAGAAGATCAGACAGAAAGACTTCATGGTAAACATCTTCCGTGTCCCTCCAGGTGACCACTAAAGAGAAAAACTGCTCTGCTTGACGTTATAAAGTCAGCCTGTGACTCACCAGCATCGGCATCGCTTTTCAATAGCAAGAAATAAATAAATAAATCAACAATGCTTTTGTCTGCTACTCTCAAAGATTCTTGGGAGCTGTACACACACACACACACACACGCACACATATATTCAAACACACACATTTTGTAACAATTCTTTACATCCTTTATGTTTTTCCCCCTTGAAGACTAACCTCTTCAGCTCCCAAGGACACTGACGTTATTCTGGCTTTTCAGACCTCATTGCCACCGAGAATGGATTCATTTTCCCGCTGGTGTCAGTATTTATGTACAACAAAGACTGCATGACATCATCATCACAATTTTTCATTTGTTGCTTTACGATATTTATATTAACTTCTATAGAACAGTGGTTCTCAATTATTTTCCTTCATGTCCACATTTTTGTTTGCTGGTTATTTTTCAGTGATGTTCTCCTCACCTGTCCCTAATTGCCAATCAAGCAGGCCCTTCTGACTTAATCAGTTGGGGCAGGAAGTCGGTGTACTGACCTGTGCTGGTTAATACTTTTTTTTGGACTCCAATCACACCTTGAATCGGAATACTTCACTTTGACATGCCCAGAACCCAACATAAAACGGAAAGGTGTGTTATTATTTGTGCTATGGCGCCATCTTTTGGACGAGTTCGCTCACTGCAGGTGCTGAAGAAGTATTAGACTTCCACCGTTGACAAACGTGGCTCTTTTCCGACATTATCATGGTATTGATTTATCAGTGGTTCACTACTTTTGTTTTACCTCTCTTTTTGAAATTGATCTCTTCTGTGCTTTTTATGATGTGAAATGTACGGGTTGCGGCGCGTCTTCATGTTTCAACATTGTGTGTATGTGTTTGAGGCTAGCAGATAGCACTTGGAGTAGCTGCAATGTCGTGAATAAAACAGCTCGTTAAGATTAAGATTAAGATTAAAGTACCAATGATTGTCACACACACACTAGATGTGGTGAAATGTGTCCTCTGCATTTGTCCCATCCCCTTGGGGAGCAGTGGGCAGCAGCGGCGCCGCGCCCGGGAATCATTTTGGTGATTTAACCCCCAACTCCAACCCTTTGTTGCTGAGTTGCCAAGCAGGGA
>NC_084731.1:22791011-22808511 GCF_033978785.1 Entelurus aequoreus | reverse complement strand
CAGCTGCAATCATTCACCGGCAATCGGCGCACCTGTCTGTAATGAGGGAGCTGCCTTCATAAGCCGGCTCAACCAGCCATCAGGCGCCGGAATATAGTCTCCTGTACCTTCCCTGTGTGCATCCCCGAGTCACGCTGTGTGTCGTGCTCCTGGATCTTCCCTGTCTTCCTCGCGCTCCCTGGTTCTCGACTCCTCGCTTGCCTCCGGACTACGACGACTCTCTCCTGCCTCTCGACCCAACTTCCGCCCCTGGACAACTCTGCCTGCCTTGCCCTTGTCGGACAGCACCGCTCCTCCCAACACGCACCTCCAACATTTACGGTAAAACGCTCCATTTAAATACTACACATAGTATTACACCATACACACTCTTGGATTTTGTCACACTCCATTTCCTTAGTTCGTATATTTAGTATTGTTTGATTATTATATATATTTGGACTATATATATTATAAATTATTGAACATTACTGCCCTCTGGTGTCAGTTGCCGTCACCTCCTTTAGTAACCATAACAATAAGGCGCACTTAAAATCCTTTCATTTTCTCAAAACTCGACATAGCGCCTTATAACCCGGTGCGCCTAATGTACGAAATATTTCTGGTTGTGCTTACTGACCTCGAAACAATTTTATTCGGTACATGGTGCAATGCTAAGTGTGACCAGTCGATGGCAGTCACACATAAGAGATACGTGTAGACTGCAAGATGAGGCCAGTAAACAACACCAAAACTTTAAATGTTCCATTGAAAATAAAGAACATTACACACGGCGCTCAAAAATCTGTCAAAATGTTTTAGTACGGCTTTGAAGCCGCACCGCTTGATGGATTGGCGGCCCTTTACGGCTACCGTAGTCAGAGATACAAGTATTATTATGGTGTGTTTATGAGGACCGCACCCATTAGAAGACATATTATCTGGCGTAATGTTTCACAATGTTATGCAAAACCAACTTTTTTTTACCTTCTGGTGCCTGCTGATGTGTATTTGAGATCTGCATAAGTCCTGAAAATTTGCGCACTTCAGCCACTGTAGTCCGTGCCGATGCCGTAGTCGATAAGCTTCTTCTTTTTCACTATCTTCTTGTTATGGGACATTCACCCTCCGCTTTTGCCATTTGTAATATAAAGTAGCGTAAAGTTGTAACTTATATCTTGCTACGGAAGCGCTAAAAACTACCGGTGTTGTGAGTTTACATTATTCACCCATGCAACTTTAGTTATTAGAGAGTTCCGGTCGGACGGTTTTTCACGGGACACATTTCCGGGCGTTGATGTTGCATTATTGAGCCACGGATGAGGAGACGCTGCTCCGTTGTTGATTGAAGTAAAGTCTGAATGTCATTAAAACAGTTAGCTCCATCTTTTGACACTTCTTCCACTCCCGTCCTTGCACGCTACACCGCTACAACAAAGATGACGGGGGATGTCAGAAACTGACATTTGGGCTTTATGTTTTATTGTTTTGTTTTTAATGTTTTATTCTTTTGCTTTTAATGTTTTGTATTGTGTTTTTATGTGTGTAATGGATCTTA
Organism: Entelurus aequoreus; assembly: GCF_033978785.1. Classification (NCBI taxonomy): domain Eukaryota; kingdom Metazoa; phylum Chordata; class Actinopteri; order Syngnathiformes; family Syngnathidae; genus Entelurus; species Entelurus aequoreus. The sequence goes on along the minus strand of NC_084731.1, from coordinate 22,806,974 downwards.
AGGTCTGCAGTAATGATTGATATATATGATTCTCTGCACACAAGCTTAGTAGATCAACTTTGCACGCGTTTTAACACACGCAAACCTTTAGTGGTAGAAATTGGTGATCATTAAACATGGTTTTCTTTCTGACTGAACTATGAGGGACTACATCACGCATGCATGGTATGATATTGTGAACGACTTGTGCCGTCGTCCGGGTTCTCAGGACCACCAGGGAAGGACATTGTCGAGTAGGTTTGTGACTTTTCAAATAAACCTCAGTGTAGCTCTTCGGCTCGCTTTTCAGTTTGCCGCGTCATCGTCTGCCTCTGGCTCTCTTCCTCTTTCGCGCTGCATGTGCTGCTGCTTCTCCCACTCTTTCCTGCCGCTGCCCTTTTATACAGCGAGAGGAGATTGCCGAATGTTGCCCAGCTGCGCGATCCACGCACCTGCAGTCCATTTCGTCGCGGGTCCGCCGGCCACGCCTGGTCGCCGCCACCTCGCTGTCGGTCTGCCGGCGCCGCCTCCCCACAGATATATTTGTGAATATGATAGTTTTGATTAAATTAAAACTGTATTTAAGAATTGGGACTTACACCAGCAAATATTTGCTAATGCCTTTTTTGCAGCTGCCCGACAAACCGACCTTGTCATGCAGCCTGCTGGCCGCTTGTGTTGTGGACGTATAAATAATCGCCCCGTACTTTTTGCCAGGCATAACGAGTGCAGTACATTGGCTCTGACAGCACATGAGGACAAATGGAGACGCCGCTCCGGTTTTATGTGCTGGGAGTGGGGGGTGCAAAACAACCACTTGTAATGAAGCCAAATGATAATCTGACATCCTGCCTTTTTCATTTCATTTCCTTTTGCAGCGATCGTAAATTTCCTGGAACATATTACTATTCTGCACATTTAAAGGGTTTTAATAAACCACGGCACACATTTATGAATAAGGCGCATATCCTAATTCAGTCTGTAAAAGTCCTCGCAAGACAAAAACAGTTTGTTAATGACATCGTTATGCATCAGCCAGCCAGGGTTGGATAATTAGGTGCCTACAGGTCTGACTTTCATTTTAATTAACTCGGGGGAAAATGATTCAATATAATACACGCTAGACAAGGCACTCATTATGTGCAGCAAAAATATATTTTTAGTTATCTCTATTTCCTCCACGTATTACTGAATTTAAATTTTCCTGATTGCACTTTGCTTATGTTTGTCCAAATGTTTATTATACTTTGTGGCTCGTCTCCACTAGTGGCATCTGAGCCGTTACCTAATTGTTATACAGTATATTGCTTGCTTTTGTTGGATGAGATTGGAAATATTGACATGAGATATGTTTTCCAGACTGTTGCCTTGTGAATTTATTCATCAGTGAGGAAACAATGCAAGCAACACACGCATGCGGCCATTGTTCAGCTATATTGCTAGTGTGCACCACTAAAAATAGAGCTGAGAGCTCAGGGAACGATGGCTCCTGACTAGAGATGTTGCAAAGTGTAAGTTTTAAGTGAGAAGCAACGCTCCAAACTTGAGTGTCGGACCGTCAAAATGCTGCCATGGGCTGACTTTTAGGGTTTCCTGCAGCTTATGGGTTCAATCCAATTTGAAGTTTTCAATTTCCAGCCAAGACTGATGCGGTTATTTCCAATTTGAGGGTCGTACGCCCTATAAGCAACCATAAGAGTCAAAATAATGTTTTATTTAATACTATCCAGAGGCTTAAAGTCTCACAGGAGGTAATAATGGCTTCTTTAGGGCATAAAAGGGATCTGAAGCTGACGTTACATTATGCTCCATAAAAAATGTATACGGTAGGCTCATTGTGCCACACTTTAATTATTGTTAGATAAATGAAAATTACTCTGGTGTCAGAAGTGGGATCTGGAGCTGACGTTACATCATGGTCCAGAAAATTTGTACGGTCGGCTCACTGGGTCAGGTTTTGATTCATTAATGCTAAAAAATGAAAATGTATCTGGTGTCAGAAGTGGGATCTGGAGCTGACGTTACATTATGCTCCAGAAAATCTGTACCGTCGGCTCGCTGGGTCAAGCTTTGATTCAAAAATTTTCCGTGCCCGTATGTGGGCTCTGTACCGAGGATGTCGTTGTGGCTTGTACGGCCCTTTGAGACACTTGTGATTTAGGGCTATATAAATAAACATTGATTGATTGATTGATAAATGGTAAAAAAATGAAAGATACTCTGGTGTCTGAAGTGGGATCTTTAGCTGACACAATGTGCCCCAGAAAAAAATCTGTACTATAGGCTCACTGTGGCACACTTTGATAAATAAATGAAACTTACTCTGGTGTCAGAAGTTAACTCGTTCACTGACGTTACAATATGTTCCAGAAAATGTATACGGTAGGCTCATTATGCCACACTTTAATTTATTATTGTTAGATAAATGAAAATCACTCTGGTGTCAGAATTTGGATCTGGAGCTGACTTTACGTTATGCTCCAGAAAATGTGTACGGTAGGCTCACTGTGTCATGTTTTGATTAATTAATGCTAAAAAAATGTAAATGACTCTGGCGTCAGAAGTGGGATTCTTCCAGAAAATCTGTACTATAGGCTCACTGTGGCACACTTTGATAAATAAATGAAACTTACTCAGGTGTCAGAAGTTAAATCTAGCGCTGATGTTACAATATGTTCCAGAAAATGTATACAGTAGACTAATTGTGCCACACTTTAATGTATTATTGTTAGATAAATGAAAATCACTCTGGTGTCAGAAGTTGGACCTGGAGCTGACTTTACGTTATGCGCCAGATAATCTGTACTGTAGGCTCACTGTGTCGTGTTTTAAATCATTAATGCAAAAAAAAAAATCAAATGACTGTGGTGTCAGAAGTGGGATCTTTAGCTGACATTACGATATGCTCCAGAAAATCTGCACTATATGCTCAATGTGTCACACTTTGAGAAATAAATTAAAATGACTGTGGTGTCAGAAGTGGGATCTTTAGCGGCCATTATGGTATGCTCCAGAAAATCTATACTATAGGTTCAATGTGCCACACTTTGATAAATAAATGAAAATGACTCTGGTGTCAGAAGTGGGACCTGGAGCTGATGTTACAGTATGCTCCAAAAAATCAATAAATTAGGCTCAGTGTGCCACACTTTAATTCAATATTGTTAAATAAATGAAAATCACTTTGGTGTCAGAAGTGGGATCTGGAGCTGACTTTACATTATGTTCCAAAATATCTGAACGATAGGATCACTATGTCATGCTTTGATTCCTTAATGTTAAAAAAAAAGGAAAAATAACTGGTGTCAGAAGTGGGATCTTCAGCTGGCATTACAACATGCTCCAAAAAAACCTGTACTTTAGGCTCCCCGTGTCACACTTTGACAAATAAATTAAATGACTGTGGCACAATTAGTCTACCGTATACGTTATGCTCCAAAAAATCGATAAGTTAGGCTCGGTGTGCCACACTTTCATTCATTATTGTTAAATAAATGAAAATTACTTTGGTGTCAGAAGTGGGATCTGGAGCTGATTTTACATTATGGTCCAGAAAATCTGTACGGTAGGCTCACTGTTGTGCTTTGATTCATTAATGTTAAAAAAAAATCAAAGTAACTCTGGTATCAGAAGTGGGATCTTTAGCTGACATTACGATATGCTCCAGAAAATCTATACTTTAAGCGCCCTGTGTCACACTTTGACAAATAAATAAAAATTACTCTGGTGTCAGAAGTGGGATCTTTAGCTGACATTACGATATGCGCCAGAAAAAACTGTACTATCGGCTCAATGTGCCACACTTTGATAAATAAATGAAAATTACTCTGGTGTCAGAAGTGGGACCTGGAGCTGATGTTATAGTATGCTCCAAAATATCGGAACGGCAGGCTCACTGTCTCATGCTTTGATTATTTAATGCTAAAAAAACAAAAAATAATTACTCTGGTGTCAGAAGTGGGATCTGAAGCTAATATTACAATACGCTACAGAAAATCTGTCTAACTGTGCCACTTGTTGATTCATTAGTGTTAACAAATGAAAACAATGTTTTAGTTAATTAGAGAAGCTATCATGTTTGATGCCATTATCAAGTAATAAGATGACACAATGTTTAGTAACACCGACATGTGGGCAATAAGCCAACATCACGTGCTTCACACAAAGCAGGTCCTCTGATTTCCCAGGATCCTTTGCGACCTCCCGTCGCCTCACTCGCTGTCCCCAGGGAGGCTTGAGCGGAGGATGTATTGTGAGAGCGCAAACCTCCGTGTACAGAGCCACAAATAAAGCCTGCTCAACCCTCAAGGTCTTAGAAACATGCAAACATAAAGCAGGAGATGAAAACTGTACTAAAACATTTGCTTCCTCTCTTCTGCATCCAATCCTTGTAGCCAAAACATTCGGTTTAGAAAATGTTGACTTTGATCGCACAACATCCTCGAAATTGCCACAAATGTGCCAGGCGTTTGTCCGCATGCGGGTCAGATTGCATTCACATCAGAAACCGCTTTTTTTTTTTCTTTTTTTTTAAAACAACCCATGTATTTCTCCATTGTAATGAAACTGTTAATATTCGTTTTATTAAGTACAATGTTGAAAACCAAATTAATGATTTGCTAATCAAATTACTTTTTTATTTTAATTTTTTTTACAAAATTGTGCCCTGTTTTGAGCGTTTTGCTGAGTTTAAGTCAAACATGCTTAAATGGGACCTATGTTGACTTACAATGTTTGCCAGATTTTGCAGTCTAGGTACATGGTGATGTCACCGCGAGGTGGAAGTACTTATTTGGACGTCAAGCCAATAAATTATTATTGTCATCTAATCTTAGCATGTGCTACACACAGTCACATACATGCTGCAAAAAACACCTTTTTTTTAAATGCACTCTCTGAATCGATCGAAAGGTGTGCCTGATGTTGTGACCGGGTGAATCTATATAATGTTTATGAAGTTTATTCCCGATCGTGTTTGGGAAAAAAAATAGCAGTGACGACTTAACGATGTATATCCAAGCAGTATACATTTTCAAAGGGTAAATTAGGGAATAAATGTCATAAACATTACATAGATTCACCCGGTCACCACATCCGGCACACCTTTGCATTTAAGCTCTGCTTCTTCCTACTCCTTTTCCAACATGTTGAATAGAGAACCTGGAAATTGTGACGTATCGTGTTGTACGCTTGCATGTTCGAAATAAAGACAAACTCAACTAAATTATGATACTTTTGGAGAGGGTAGGGCGTGGTTTCATTTGCAATCTGGGAACGCCTCTGCAATCGGAACGTCTTGCAAACAGACTAAAATTTAAAAATAGTTATAAAAGTGATTGTGGAGCAAAATGTATGCATAATGTACACCAAAACATATCTAATACACATTATCTAGACTGGTGATCCACAAATTGGGGCTCTATATAGTGGTATGCCAAAGAATATTTAGTGAATTAGTGAAGTTAATTATATTTATATAGCGCTTTTCTCTAGTGACTCAAAGCGTTTTACATTGTGTAACCCAATATCAAAGTTACATTTTTAAACCAGTGTGGGTGGCACTGGGAGCAGGTGGGTAAAGGGTCTTGCCCAAGGACACGACGGAAGTGACTAGGTTGGCAGAAGCGGGGATCGAACCTGGAACCCTCAGGTTGCTTGCACGGCCACTCTACCAACCGGGCTATACCGCTAAACACAGTGTTACTGTTCAAACTGTGTGTAATCGTACGGGGACAAAAGTAAATAAAACCTCTGTATTGTTTTTAATGAACACCTAGGCCTACTACGCTACTGTATTTAAATTTTGGTTAATCATGGTGGTACTTGACGAGCAGTGTGTGTTAGTTACTGAAAACCAGTAACTAGTTACAGTTAATAGTTAATTTATTTCAAAAGTAACTCAGTTACTAACTCAGTTACATACACCAAAAAGTAATGCATTACTGTGAAAAGTAACTATTTAGTTACTTCTCCCATTAATGCCCTTTTAGCCTTCATTTCAGTACTGTTATTGCACTGGAGAATAATACAATCTGTTGATCAACTTGACATGCATTTGCATCACTGAACTCTGCTAAGCAATGTGGTCTACATACAACACACAAAGACAAAGATATGTTTCAAAGGGCCAATTTGTTTCAGGCCAGAACAAATTGACTAAACTATTTTAAATAACATACATAAGTAACAAACAGCATAATAACAACATGTCACAACATAGCTGTAAACCTGGCTTCACCCAAGGAAGGCACACATGACATACACAAAGCCTAACCGGGCATTTATTTCTCTCAAGGAATTGTGAAATAAAATCATGTCTTCAGGAGATCAACACTGTACTGAAGCCCAGAACACTACGCATTTCCCCAGTTTTAGTTTAGAGAAAAGGAAAGATTGCCCTGGCCCACTAGGATCCCTCTTTATGTTTGTGAACTTTATAGTCTATACATTTAGAGTGATGTGATAATCAAACACTCTAGAAGTCTAGAATGAAAAAGTAAATAGGTTAATTGACAGAGTGTGTGTACCTTCAGTGCTGAATGATGAGCAGAGGCAGAGTTTGGAGGGCCTTCTTTAGCTCGCTTTCCATGATTATGTACTCTCTGTCCACTGTGTCCAGGTACTTGGAAAATGTTTTCCGTGCCATTTGCTGTTTGACGCCGGTAACATGCTAATTAGCTGCCTGAAAGCGGGTGACTCCACTGTAGAAATAGCCTGCATGTCTTCTAGCACCTGCGATGAGCTGGCGACTTGTCCAGGGTTTACCCCGCCTTCCGCCCGATTGTAGCTGAGATAGGCTCCAGCGGCCCCCGCGACCCCGAAGGGAATAAGCGGTAGAAAATGGATGGATGGATGGATGGTCTTCTAGCACAGTGGTCCCCAACATTTTTGTAGCTGCGAACCGGTCAACGCTTGAAAATTTGTCCCACGGACCGGAGGGGGGGATGTTTTTTTTTTTTGCTTTAAAAAAAAAAAAAAAGTCATAAAGAAATACACTCATGTGTGCTTACGGACTGTATCCCTGCAGACTGTATTGATCTATATTGATATATAATGTATATATTGTGTTTTTTATGTTGATTTAATTAATTATTGTGCGACCCGGTACTAATCGGTCCGCGAACCGGTACCGGGCCGCGGCCCGGGGGTTGTGGACCACTGTTCTAGCACATACGCTGCAATGGCTCTATCAATGTTGTCCTGGCTAGCAGTGCCTCTGTTAAAATCCTTAGGTGGAGGTGAAGTGGCATCGGAGTCTGTGTCTCTTTACTAGCTTCGTCGAAGCATGTTTCTTTTGTAGCTGTTTCAGCAGATTTGAATTGCTGTTTTGGGCAGTAGATAGGATCTTTGATCCAAGACCCAACTTACATTTAACTAAAATGTTCTTTTCTTTGTGTTCGACAAAAGAAAAGTAGTGAGAATATCTCCATGTTAAGAAACTCGACTTCGGCTCCGCCATGATGTCTTGTTAGTAAACACAGACACACCCCTCAACCCCCCTCCACACACACACACACACACAGTGTGCCTCCCGCTTGTGACACAGGAAGATTCAGAAGGACAACACTGGAGCTCTCCAATAAAACGCACTCAGATCTTCTGTTTCTAGCCGATACTATATAAAAAATTACGTAAAATAACGCAGCAGCGCATCATGTAGTAACGGTAACTGAGTTACTGAATATAAAAAATAATGCGTTAGACTACTAGTTACCGCCGAAAATAACGGCGTTACAAAGTAACACGTTAGTCCCAACACTGTTGACGAGTTAAGTGTTTTCTGAGGTGGTGCTTGGTGAAAAAAAGTTTGAAAACCCATGATCAGGACCAAAAGGAAGCGTTATTAAAGACAAAACAACACATCTTTCCATGATGGAATAATGTTAGCAGTAACAATGCAGGTAATGGGAATTAATCTATCCTGCCTATTAAGCCCTCTGAAAAACATGCAAACATAAATATTTTTGTTAAATCATACAAAAAGCGGCGCGTACAAAAATCAAGGTACAGCTTTATTTGTATCCCAACCTGACGGTTCCATCCTGTCAAATTGGTGGGAGGAGGAAGAAGTCTGACTTCAGTTGTGACACTTCCCTGCCTCACTTATGGGGATGACAGGAAACTGAAAAGCTTGTTAAACATTTATGACAACGACGACACTTCAGTCTCTGGGGGAGAATTGCTCTCACGCTCGCCTCGAACACTGATGCTTACGCAACAACGCTGCATAGGTAAGTGCAAGTGGCACCGACACAGATGGAATGTGTGGTTCACCGCTACGCTGAACATTCTCTCACAGCGCCGCTAAACTCTCAGAATAAAAAGTCCACAATAAACACATTTTAACCCCACATTGTCCCTTAAAACAATATCGACTTGTTCACACTGCAGGTCAATTCCCATTTGTTTGGCCCATTTTGAACAGTGCAACTCCGGATTTTTTCCATACACTATATTGCCAAAAGTATTTGGCCACCTGCCTTTACTCACATGTGAACTTGAAGTGCCATACCATGGAATTGTTCAAAATGTTTTGGTATCCTGGAGCATTCAAAGTTCCTTTCACTGGAACTAAGGGGCCAAGCTCGACTCCTGAACAACCAACCCCACACCATAATTCCTCCTCCACCAAATTTCACACTCGGCACAATGCAGTCTGAAATGTAGCGTTCTCCTGGCAACCTCCAAACCCAGACTGGTCCATTAGATTGCCAGATGGAAACGTGTGATTAATCAATCCAGAGAAGTCTCATGATCTGTGGTCTGGATCATGTTTTTTGTTATTTTCTGTTTAAGACTCCATAGTTCCTGTTTGCGCTCCCTTGTTTGTTTTAGTTTCCATGACGAGTGATTAGATTCACCTGTCTCATGTGTTTGACTCACGCACCTGCTTTAATCAGAGACTATTACTGTTTTGCCAGTTAGTCGTCCTGGCGACATTACTCTGTATTTGCTCTGTTTTGACTTTTCTTGCCATAGTTCATGCTGTTCGATTCATGCCGTGTCCAGTAAGTCTTTTTGTTTCATGTCCATAGTTCTTGCTATTTGTTTCGAGCCACAGTTTAGTGAGTTTTTTCATGTTTTAGCTTTTGTTTAATGCGTTAAGCTTGTCTTCGCCTTGAGCGCTTTTTGTAGTACTTTGAGTTTGAATAATTAAATAATGCTCCTACCTTCAAGCCTTGTCCAGTATAGTCCGATTGCATCCCGGGAGAACAATCCTCGCAGTAAGCTGCGAAAAACCCCTCGTCCTGACAAGAAGGCGTCTGCTGTGTTGGAATTCTTATTAATATTTATACGGTTTTTGATATTGTTATTATTTTTTTTACTACTGTAGATTGTTTTGTGTATTGTATTATTGTGTTTTATTTTGTTGGACTGATTAATAAAAAATAAAAATAAATAAAAAAGCGATAAGCGTCATAATTATTTGCCGAAATAGACGGTTATAAAATAATTGGTTGACAATGGAACCGAAAACATGAACAAAAAAAATGTTTTAGAAACTCACGTGAAAGTTCCACCACTCCTGTCTTTGACTGCTCTTTAAGCAGACCTTGAAGCAAATTATCATGTAAAATCTGCGAAACCCAAAATACTTGTCCTCTTCCTCCGTAATCGTCTACACGCAATAATTCAGTTCAGAAAATGTTGACTTTGATCGCACAAAATCCTTGAAATTGCCACAAATGTGCCAGGCGTTTGTCCGCATTCAGGTCGGATTGCATTCACATTAGAAATCGCTTTTTTTTTTCTTTTTTTTTAAATGTGAACGGCCACTATGGCAAAAAAAAATCCAACTTGGACATCCGACCCTGCAGTGTGAACGTAGCCTTCCATGCATTTGTGGAAAGAAGCATGCAGATGAGTGTGTGGTGCTTAAAGTGTGTGTGTGTGTGTGTGTGTGTGTGTGTGTGTGTGTGTGTGTGTGTGTGTGTGTGTGTGTGTGTGTGTGTGTGTGTGTGTGTGTGTGTGTGTGTGTGTGTGTGTGTGTGTGTGTGTGTGTGTGTGTGTGTGTGTGTGCATTATTATGGAGGTCTGGCAGGCCTTGAGAGACTCCATCACACTGTCAGCTCAGCCAGTCAGAAAAATAAAGGAGAGAAGAAAAAAAAACCCAACGAATGAGTTTGAGCCTCGGCAACAGATGCCTAATTAGCATATTCCTATAATTAGGATGAAGATGTAAGCGTCAGGACGCAGCTGGTGCCGTCCTTCTCAGGCCATGACAATTCTCCTGCATGATGTGATATTTTAATTACTTTTTTATCTGTTTAATATGACAACAGTCGGAATGTTGCTTTTCTATCAGGGTGGACATTAAGGGCCTTATTTACGAAAATCCAAATACCCCGTGCTAAACAGCATGTGCAAAGAAAAAAATTGCATGTACTATTAGTGGGCGTGTCACGTGTGATCTACCAAGACTGTGTGCAACTGAAAGTTGGTGCAGAGCGCCTTATTTAAATGGACGATTTCGCGTGTCACCACATTCATGCTATCAAACCTGCCGGAGACATCTACCACTTTTTATGGGCATTCTAGAAGCAGTCGGACTCAGGCAGCGCATCTACGATGAAACAAAATTTTTTTCCCCTTTTTTTTTGCACTGCAAAGGTGCGCTCAAGACTCAAAAAATGCCTATGTCAATATTTTTTTTTTCATATTGGAGCGACAATAATAAAATATGTTATATGTAAAAACATATACGTCGAAACACATCAATTTAATTTAAGTTACCCAGCATCCAGTGTAAAATTATAAAAGGATGTTGCCTAAAACCCAATATTTTTTATTTATGCCAGCCCAAATATGTGTGTTGACTTGAGGATTCTCGTCTGTCTTGACCCTGCAGCCGTGCGTGTAACTGTCAGTTTGCACGTAATTTTCAGTCATGCTACATAAAATATGTTAATTCAGGTGCAAACAATAACGTTGCAAGTACCATTAGTGGGCGTGTGAGCTACTAAGACCGTGTGTGCAACTGGAAATTGGTGCAGACTTTGTACGTGACGCCGGAGACATCTACCACTTTTTATTGGCATACTAGAAGCAGTCGGACTCAGGCAGCGCATTGACAATGAAACCACTTTTTTTCCCCCTTTTTTTTGCACTTCAAAGGTGCGCTCAAGACTCAAAAAATGCCTACGTCAATATTTTTTTTCCATATTGGAGTGATAATAAAATATGTTATATGTAAAAAAACAATAAACGCTATTCATAATACTAAATCTCGCCAAAACACATCCATTTAATTGAAGTCACCCAGCATGCAGTGTAAAATTATAAAAGGATGTTGCTTAAAAGACAATATTTTTTATTTTTGTCGGCCCAAATATGTGTGTCGACTTGAGGATTCTCGTCGGACTCAGGCAACGCATTGACAATGAAACCACTTTTTTTCCCCCTTTTTTTTCCACTTCAAAGGTGAATTCAAGACTCAAAAAATGACTTTTTTTTTCATATTGAAGCGATAATAATAAAATATATTATATGTAAAAAAAAAAAACACAATTAAAAATACTAGATGACGCCAAAACACATCGATTGAATTTAAGTCACCCAGTATACAGTGTAAAATTATAAAAGGATGTTGCCTAAAAGACAATATTTTTTTATTTATGTCAGCCCAAATACGCGTGTCGACTTGAGGATTCTCGTCTGTCTTTTTTTTTTTTGCACTGCAAAGGTGCGTTCCAGACTAAAAAAATGCCTACGTCAATATTTGTTTTCATATTGGAGCGACAATAAAAAAATATGTTATATGTTAAATAAATAAAAAACGCCATTCATAATACTAAATGACTGCATTTTTATAAAATTATAAAAGGATGTTGCCTAAAACCCAATATTTTTTATTTATGCCAGCCCAAATATGTGTGTTGACTTGAGGATTCTCGTCTGTCTTGACCCTGCAGCCGTGCGTGTAACTGTCAGTTTGCACGTACTTTTCAGTCATGCTACATAAAATACGTTAATTTAGGTGCAAACAATAACATTGCAGGTACTATTAGTGGGAGTGTGAGCTACTAAGACCGTGTGTGCAACTGGAAATTGGTGCAGACTTTGTACGTCACGCCGGAGACATCTACCACTTTTTATTGGCATACTAGAAGCAGTCGGACTCAGGCAGTGCATTGACAATGAAACCACTTTTTTTCCCCCTTTTTTTTGCACTTCAAAGGTGCGCTCAAGACTCAAAAAATTCCTACGTCAATATTTTTTTTCCATATTGGAGTGATAATAAAATATGTTATATGTAAAAAAACAATAAACGCTATTCATAATACTAAATGACGCCAAAACACATCAATTTAATTGAAGTCACCCAGCATGCAGTGTAAAATTATAAAAGGATGTTGCTTAAAAGACAATATTTTTTATTTTTGTCGGCCCAAATATGTGTGTCGACTTGAGGATTCTCGTCGGACTCAGGCAACGCATTGACAATGAAACCACTTTTTTCCCACCTTTTTTTTGCACTTCAAAGGTGAATTCAAGACTCAAAAAATGACTTTTTTTTTCATATTGAAACGATAACAATAAAATACATTATATGTAAAAAAAAAACAACACAATTAAAAATACTAGATGACGCCAAAACACATCGATTGAATACAGTATACAGTGTAAAATTATAAAAGGATGTTGCCTAAAAGACAATATTTTTTTATTTATGTCAGCCCAAATACGCGTGTCGACTTGAGGATTCTCGTCTGTCTTTTTTTTTTTTGCACTTCAAAGGTGCGTTCAAGACTCAAAAAATGCCTACGTCAATATTTGTTTTCAAAATGGAGCGACAATAATAAAATATGTTATATGTTAAAAAAAACAAAAAACGCCATTCATAATACTAAATGACGGCATTTTTATAAAATTATAAAAGGATGTTGCCTAAAACACAATATTTTTTATTTATGCCAGCCCAGATATGTGTGTCGACTTGAGGATTCTCGTCTGCCTTGACCCTGCAGCCGTGCGTGTAACTGTCAGTTTGCACGTACTTTTCAGTCATGCTACAAAAAATATGTTAATTTAGGTGCAAACAATAACATTGCAGGCACTGTTAGTGGGCGTGTGATCTACTAAGACCGTGTGTGCAACTGGAAATTGGCGCAGACTTTGCACGTCACGCCGGAGACATCTACCACTCTTTATTGGCATACTAGAAGCAGTCGGACTCAGCAAGCATTGACAATGAAACCACTTTTTTTCCCCTTTTTTTTGCACTTCAAAGGTGCGCTCAAGACTCAAAAAATGCCTACGTCAATATTTTTTTTCCATATTGGAGTGATAATAAAATATGTTATATGTAAAAAAACAATAAACGCTATTCATAATACTAAATGACGCCAAAACACATCAATTTAATTGAAGTCACCCAGCATGCAGTGTAAAATTATAAAAGGATGTTGCTTAAAAGACAATATTTTTTATTTTTGTCGGCCCAAATATGTGTGTCGACTTGAGGATTCTCGTCGGACTCAGGCAACGCATTGACAATGAAACCACTTTTTTCCCACCTTTTTTTTGCACTTCAAAGGTGAATTCAAGACTCAAAAAATGACTTTTTTTTCCATATTGAAACGTTAACAATAAAATACATTATATGTAAAAAAAAAAACAACACAATTAAAAATACTAGATGACGCCAAAACACATCGATTGAATACAGTATACAGTGTAAAATTATAAAAGGATGTTGCCTAAAAGACAATATTTTTTTATTTATGTCAGCCCAAATACGCGTGTCGACTTGAGGATTCTCGTCTGTCTTTTTTTTTTTGCACTTCAAAGGTGCGTTCAAGACTCAAAAAATGCCTACGTCAATATTTGTTTTCAAAATGGAGCGACAATAATAAAATATGTTATATGTTAAAAAAAAAAAAAAAACGCCATTCATAATACTAAATGACGGCATTTTTATAAAATTATAAAAGGATGTTGCCTAAAACACAATATTTTTTATTTATGCCAGCCCAGATATGTGTGTCGACTTGAGGATTCTCGTCTGCCTTGACCCTGCAGCCGTGCGTGTAACTGTCAGTTTGCACGTACTTTTCAGTCATGCTACAAAAAATATGTTAATTTAGGTGCAAACAATAACATTGCAGGTACTGTTAGTGGGCGTGTGATCTACTAAGACCGTGTGTGCAACTGGAAATTGGCGCAGACTTTGCGTGTCACCACGGAGACACTCCATCATTCACTGCACATTCATGCTATCAAACCTGCCGGAGACTTCTACCACTTTTTATGGGCAATTCTAGAAGCAGTCGGACTCAGGCAGCGCATCTACAATGAAACCACATTTTTTTTCTTTTCTTTTTGCACTGCAAAGGTGCGTTCAAGACTCAAAAAATGCCTACGTCAATAATATTTTTTTTCATATTGGAGCTGTAATAATAAAATATATTACATGTAAAAAAACAAAATCACAATTAAAAATACTAGATGACGCCAAAACACATCAATTGAATTTAAGTCACCCGGTATACAGTGTAAAACTATAAAAGGATGTTGCCTAAAAGACAATATTTTTTATTTATGTGTGTCAACTTGAGGATTCTCGTCTGCAGTGTTGGGTTAGTTACTGAAAACCAGTAACTAGTTACAGTTACTAGTTACTTTATCCCAAAAGTAACTCAGTTACTAACTCAGTTACTTACACCAAAAAGTAATGCGTTACTGTAAAAAGTAACTGTTTAGTTACTTCTTTTTTTCTTCTTCTTTTTTAAAGCTCCCATTAATGCCCTTTTAGCTTTCATTTCAGTACTGTTATTGCACTGGAGAATAATACAATGTGTTGATCAACTTGACATGCATTTGCATCACTGAACTCTGCTAAGCAATGTGGTCTACATACAACACACAAAGACAAAGATATGTTTCAAAGGGCCAACTTATTTTAGGCCAGAACAAATTGACAAAACTATTTTAAATAGCTGCAACATAACATACATAAGTAACAAACAGCATAATAACAACATAGCTGTAAACCAAATAAGTACTTTAACTTTATTTTTACATACCAAAGCCTAACCAGGCGTTTTTTTCTCTCAAGGAATTCTGAAATAAAATCATGTCTGAAGCCCAGAACACTCTACACATTTCCCCAGTTTTAGTTTAGAGATAAGGAAAGATTGGCCTGGCCCACTAGCATCCCTCTTTATGTTTGTGAACTTTATGGTCTATACATTTAGAGTGATGTGATAATCAAACACTCTAGCAGTCTAGAATGAAAGAGTATATAAGAGAATTGACAGAGTGTGTGTACTATAATTCATAATAACATTGATTTTGATTCAATATTATGTTTTGAGCAATGACAGTTTGAAAGAAAAAAAAACAGCTTTGTTTTATTAGTCAACATTGCAACTTTTTCTAAATTACATTTCACCTTTAAGATTTTTTATTTCACTTTTGTTATGTTTTTGTTTATTTTAATAGTATTTTTAGAATGTGCTGTGGGCCTTTAAAACATTAGCTGTGGGCCGCAAATGGCCTCCGGGGCACACTTTTGACACCCCTGCTATAGATAATAAAAAATTTAATAATAAATCTATCGATAAAAAGCTGAGCCTGGCGACGCATGCGCGTTAACAACTCTCTCGCTCGCTCTGTCTCTGCCCCTCCCTCACCAATGATGCTGCGCGCACCCCTCCCCTCCCTCCCTCCCCACACTCAGACACACACACACAGCGCGGCTCCTCCGTGTGACACAAGAGTTTTTGATTGATTGATTGAGACTTTTATTAGTAGGTTGCACAGTGAAGTACATATTCCGTACAATTGACCACTAAATGGTAACACCCGAATAAGTTTTTCAACTTGTTTAAGTCGGGGTCCACTTAAATTGATTCATGATACAGATATATACTATCATATATACTATCATCATAATACAGTCATCACACAAGATAATCACATTGAATTATTTACATTATTTACAATCAGGGGTGTGGAGGGAGGGGGGGGGGGTGGGGGGGG
>NC_084731.1:22768511-22781011 GCF_033978785.1 Entelurus aequoreus | reverse complement strand
ACGGCAGCAGCCTGGAGAGGAGCGCAGCCTGCTTTCACATTCATAGAAATCCTATCCATCAATTCCCCAGAACGGAGCAGAGTTCCAATGCTGATGAAATGTCTGCGAGGAGCACAGCCGGCTTTTATCTTCCCAGCCGGCCGGCCGGCGCCGGCATCGCTCAGTCTGCCGGGCCGCCGCGCCGAGGTGTGGCCAGGTAATGTAAGAGCGAGAGGAAGAAAGAAGTCCGCCGAATAAACAATCGGTGCCTATTCCCGTCTTGGCCCCTCAATCTCATCTCAGTGCTCCGACACAAAAGTGTGCATAAATGATTCACTGGTGCTGCTCTGCAGGGGGGATGCTCAATATGCAGCACCAGGCGTGCCAGTTGGCAGGCAGCACGCCATGCCGCTCACGTGCCTTGTAGGATACTGATTCTTCCGCCCGCACTTATGAATCCAGACATGCAAAACCCGGAGTAGGAGTCTCGACCCGGTGCACGGTGCACGGTGCACTTGTGGAGAATGCATATATGTTCAAGAGTTTTTTCTGTACTCATAGTCATGTTTAAAACAGCTAGTGTTTTTCCATTTGTACTCTTTCTATTTTTTGTCTTATGTGCGCAAGTAAACTATGTGTGTTACCTTGAAGGCTTGCACTGTAGGAGATGGAATACTCCCTTTTGTCTTATCTGTAGTAGAACAATGAGGCCGTGTTCCTTTCCGGACAGGTGGGGGCTTTCTTCGTGTGCAAGAAGTTGGCTCTTCCGTTTGAGTGTCAGATCAATTAGAGTAGTCGATATGAATGTATTGGTTAAGCTGATCTCCTAAAGCTTTAGTAAAACTTGAAAATATTCCAATTCTGTCTTGATGGTCCTTTTTACTCAGCATATATGTCATCGAAAGAACTTGGGATTGACCAGTAACTTAGATTCCCTGGGAGGAAGAACTGGTCTGACGCAACACACTCTATCCCCTTTCCACATCTCATTATGCTCCCTGGTGCACGGTGCACGGTGCACTTGTGGAGAATGCATATACGTTTAAGAGTTCTTTCTGTACTCATAGTCATGTTTAAAACAGCTAGTGTTTTTCCATGTTTACTCTTTCTATTTTTTGTCTTATGTCCGCAAGTAAACTATGTGTGTTACCTTGAAGGCTTGCACTGTAGGAGATGGAATACTCCCTTTTGTCTTATCTGTAGTAGAACAATGAGGCCGTGTTCCTTTCCGGACAGGTGGGGGCTTTCTTCGTGTGCAAGAAGTTGGCTCTTCCGTTTGAGTGTCAGATCAATTAGAGTAGTCGATATGAATGTAGTGGTTAAGCTGATCTCCTAAAGCTTTAGTAAAACTTGAAAATATTCCAATTCTGTCTTGATGGTCCTTTTTACTCAGCATATATGTCATCGAAAGAACTTGGGATTGACCAGTAACTTAGATTCCCTGGGAGGAAGAACTGGTCTGACGCAACACACTCTATCCCCTTTCCACATCTCATTATGCTCCCCGGTGCACGGTGCACTTGTGGAGAATGCATATACGTTTAAGAGTTCTTTCTGTACTCATAGTCATGTTTAAAACAGCTAGTGTTTTTCCATTTGTACTCTTTCTATTTTTTGTCTTATGTGCGCAAGTAAACTATGTGTGTTACCTTGAAGGCTTGCACTGTAGGAGATGGAATACTCCCTTTTGTCTTATCTGTAGTAGAACAATGAGGCCGTGTTCCTTTCCGGACAGGTGGGGGCTTTCTTCATGTGCAAGAAGTTGGCTCTTCCGTTTGAGTGTCAGATCAATTAGAGTAGTCGATATGAATGTATTGGTTAAGCTGATCTCCTAAAGCTTTAGTAAAACTTGAAAATATTCAAATTCTGTCTTGATGGTCCTTCTTACTCAGCATATATGTCATCGCAAGAACTTGGGATTGACCAGTAATTTAGATTCCCTGGTCTGACGCAACACACTCTATCCCCTTTCTACATCTCATTATGCTCCCTGCTGCAGAGGAGAGAGCTTTTTTTTCACAGCTACACATAAGGCCCGCAAAATAATCAGTCAGCCGAGGCGCAATCACGCCAGTGCATGGCAACCACTCACTTGTGGATTTAATATCACAGCAGAAGCACCTTTATTTCACCACCACCCACCGCCGCCCCCACGACCCCTCTGCTTTCTAATCTGCTCGCTCCTCTCCCGTGTGATGTTCATTATCAGTCGCTGCAAGGGGGCATCGCAGCTGCCGAGGCGTCGCCGCCGAGAAGATGACACGAATCAGAGAAACTCGCGGGGATAAACAGTGGGGTGTTATAAGAAGCTTCACAGGCACGAGGAAGGTGAGATCTCGAGACTGTGTTTACACTGCACGCCAAAGTGGCCCGAATCGGATTTGTTCCAGCTGACTGTTTACACTGCAGGTAAAATGTTATCTGTATCAGACTCTAGTGCACAGGTGTCAGATTCTAGTGCACAGTTGCCTAACTCAAGGCCCGGGGGCCAGATCTGACCCACCACATCATTTTATATGGTCCACAAACGCCTGAAAATAATATGTGACGATAAACAACCTTATATTTTTTTTAATCATTTTTAAATTGTTTTAAAGGCCTACTGAAACCCACTACTACCGACCACGCAGTCTGATAGTTTATATATCAATGATGAAATCTTAACATTGCAACACATGCCAATACGGCCGGGTTAACTTATAAAGTGACATTTTAAATTTCCCGCTAAACTTCCGGTTGAAAACGTCTACGTATGATGACATATGCGTGTGACGTCAATCGTTGAACCGGAAGTATTGGTACACCATTGAATCCAATACAAAAAGCTCTGTTTTCATCTCAAAATACCACAGTATCCTGGACATCTGTGTTGGTGAATCTTTTGCAATTTGTTTAATGAACAATGAAGACTGCAAAGAAGAAAGTTGTAGGTGGGATCGGTGTATTAGCGGCTGGCTGCAGCAACACAACCAGGAGGACTTTGACTTGGATAGCAGACGCGCTATCCGACGCTAGCCGCTGACCGCACGGATGATCGGGTGAAGTCCTTTGTCGCGCCGTCGATCGCTGGAACGCAGGTGAGCACGGGTGTTGATGAGCAGATGACGGCTGGCTGGCGTAGGTGGATAGCTAATGTTTTTAGCATAGCTCTGTGAGGTCCCGTTGCTAAGTTAGCTTCAATGGCGTCGTTAGCAACAGCATTGTTAAGTTCCGCCAGGCTGGAAAGCATTAACTGTGTAGTTACAGGTCCATGGTTAATAGTATTGTTGATTTTCTGTCTATCCTTCCAGTCAGGGGTTTATTTCTTTTGTTTCTATCTGCAGTTAAGCCCGATGCTATCACGTTAGCTCCGTAGCTAAAGTGCTTCACAGATGTATTGACGTGGAGATAAAAGTCACTGTGAATATCCATTTAGCGTTCTCGACTCTCATTTTCAAGAGGATATAGTATCCGAGGTGGTTTAAAATACAAATCCATGATCCACAATAGAAAAAGGAGAGAGCGTGGAATCCAATGAGCCCTTGTACCTAAGTTACGGTCAGAGCGAAAAAAGATGCGTCCTGCACTGCACTCTAGTCCTTCACTCTCACGTTCCTCATCCACAAATCTTTCATCCTGGCTCAAATTAATGGGGTAATCGTCGCTTTCTCGGTCCGAATCGCTCTCGCTGCTGGTGTAAACAATGGGGAAATGTGAGGAGCCTTTCAACCTGTGACGTCACGCTACTTCCGGTATAG
This sequence comes from Entelurus aequoreus, assembly GCF_033978785.1. NCBI lineage: Eukaryota > Metazoa > Chordata > Actinopteri > Syngnathiformes > Syngnathidae > Entelurus > Entelurus aequoreus. The sequence goes on along the minus strand of NC_084731.1, from coordinate 22,777,295 downwards.
GCAAGGCTTTTTTTATAAGCGACAAAAAGTTGCGAACTTTATCGTCGATGTTCTCTATTAAATACTTTCAGCGAAAATATGGCAATATCGCAAAATGATCAAGTATGACACATAGAATGGATCTGCTATCCCCGTTTAAATAAAAAAAATTCATTTCAGTAGGCCTTTAAAGATTTTGACAGAAAAAAAAAGCATGCACTGCATACATTTTAAACTTTAATAGTATCAAATATTGGAACACATTCTTTGTCAAAATAAAAGTAAATAATTAAATATCTGCTTGACTTTTGACTACAAAAGAAGTTATCCATCGAATTGTACACCGTAAAAAATTTAAATAGATTTTACGGTAAAATTCACGGTGGTCTTAACAGCATATTACTGGAAATTGAAAAGAAAAACACAGTTTTTTTTTACGATAAAAGTCTGTCGGTTGAGCTGCCGGTTTTTGTTGTTGTTTTTAAGGTGTAATACCGCAAATGGAAAACAAAAAATTACGGTAAAAATTTGGTTGCTCAGATAGCAGAATTTAAAAAGTCCTATTGTTTTCCCATTTACCGCAATACGTTGTATAAACACTGTATATTTCATAGTAAAATTCTGGTGAATGAGTTGCCATTTTTTTGCTGTAAAATCTACGGATGTTTTTTTTTTATTATTGTGTACATAAAAAAATATTTTCAATAATGAAATGCATAATTCATAATATTTGCTGTTTCAAGCAGCCCTTTGATGGAAGCCATCACTGCGATACGGCCCTCAATGAAAACCAGTTTGACACCGCTGCTCTAGTGTAAACGTGCACATGTCCCAATGTGGCCACAATCAGTACTTGCACATTCACTAAATTAGTTCTCGAAAAGTTTGGCTCTAAATGAGACAGCAACACCTTAATCCGATCGTGTTCGGTTTTTGAAAAGTCAGACTACACATCTGGGTTACGCGATTGGTTGCGGCCAAGGGGACCTTTTGTGTCCTCAAATCGTGGGATATAACCCGGAAGCAGATACCATCCAATAAAAACAAAAGCAACAATTGTAATGAAGAGGCGACTGTATATTTGCTTCTCAAATTAATAGAACAGAACATTTTCAAGTGCATTGATGGTAGAAAATAAGAATGTTGAATGTGGACTCCCGAACCAAATGTGAAAGAGAACGAAGCAGGTGTTACAAATTACAAGGAGAATAAAAAACGGACACAAACCGAGTTACGATAACTCTGTATTCCACACAACTAGCAAGATAGTCCAGAAAAATAGCAACTACCGTATTTTCCGGACAATAGGGCGCACCGGATTATAAGGCGCACTGCCGATGATTGGGTCTATTTTCATACAAAAGATTATAAGGCTCATTAAAGGAGTAATATTATTTAATTTTTTTTCTAAATGGAAAACACTTCCTTGTGGTCTACATAACATGTAATGGTGGTTCTTTGGTCAAAATGTTGCATAGATGATGTTTTACAGATCATCTTCAAGCCGCTTTTTGACAGTCGCTTCAGGATGCGCCGTTTTGTGGGCGGTCTTATTTACGTGGCTCACCTTCGGCAGCGTCTTCTCTCCGTCATTTTTGTTGTAGCGTTGTAGCGTGCAAGGACGGGAGTGGAAGAAGTGTCAAAAGATGGAGCCAACTGTTTTAATGACTTCAATCAATAACAGAGCAGCATCTCCTCATCCGTGGATCACTAATATGTCCCGTAAAAAAACGTCCCACCGGAACTCTCTAATAACGAAAGTTCCTTGGGTGAATAATTCAACTCACTACACCGGTAAGTTTTAGTGCTTTCATGGCGAGTTTACTGACGGATATAAGTAAGAACTTTACATTACTTTATATTAGAAATGGCAACAGGGGAGGATGAATTATCAAAGACTATCGACTACATTGTCGGCACGGACTACAAAGGCGGACGCGCACAATTTTTCATGACTTATGCAGATCCCAAATACAGATCAGTAGGTACCAGAAGGTAAGAAAAGTTGCCTTTGCATAATATTGCGAAACAAAACGCCAGATAATATGTCTTACCTTATACACACATGAAATTGTATGTTGAAGCACAGTACAATCCATCAAGCGGTGCGGCTTCAAAGTCGTACTAAAACATTTTGATAGATTTTTGAGCGCTGTGTGTAATGTTCTATATTTTTAATGGAACATATAAAATGTTGGTGTTTTTTACTTGAGTCATATTGCAGTCTGCACTTATGTGTGACTGTCATCATATTGCAGTTTACACGTATCGCTTATGTTTGACTGCCATCTACTGGTCACACTTATCATTTCACCATGTACCAAATAAAATAGCTTCGAGGTCGGTAAGCAAAACCAGAATTATTCTGTACATTAGGCGCACCGGGTTATAAGGCGCACTGTCGAGTTTTGAGGAAAAACAAGGATTTTAAGTGTGCCTTATAGTCCGGAAAATACGGTAATATATTTGGGAGGGTTGTAATATTTTAATGGCTGCTAAGTGAAGGCACGGACATCAACGTGGATTTACGTTAGATTCATTTTTCTACTCCCCAATGCTGCTCCATTGTGACACATATGCCTCGCGGTTGCCCCCTGCGGGGCGGCAGCAGTAGTGCATACGTGAGCAACCCTACAGTAGTTTGAATGGTTTCATCAAGCCTATGTGGGGTTGATGTTCGGCGGACCAAATAGGCCTGGTTTGCTGTATCATTTTGCAATGCAGTCTGCTGAAAATGATGGAAAGCGCCACTCTACTGACCTTGTGGTCAAAGTTGGAATTGCCACAAAACACATCTTAAGATGTACATATCCTACGTAGTCAGACCTACACTGTTTCAATGTCCATTTCTCAGATGATATTATTGTTGATGACTGAAGTGCTAATATCAACCAAACCTAACCCCCCTGCCCCCCCCCCCCCCTCCACATCCCACCCCCCGGATTGTAAATAATGTAAATAATTCAATGTATATACTCTGATGATTAACTTGTGTGATGGCTGTATTATGCTGATAGTATATATTTATACCATGAATTGATTATCATGGACCCCGACTTAAACAAGTTGAAAAACTTATTCGGCTGTTACCATTTAGTGGTCAATTGTACGGAATATGTACTGTACTGTGCAATCTACTAATACAAGTCTGAATCAATCAATCAAAGATATTTACCACTCTACTGCCATCTGGTGGCTAAAGTGGCTAGTGCACCCTTCGATTCGTCACGTTTCATGTGCCAGGTAAACCGTGACGAATGGGGCCATATGGATCACTTTTCTATTGTATAGGTACAGAAATGTTTTTGTTTCTATTTTTGAGAGTGTATGGAAAGTCATACTTGCCAACCTTGAGACCTCTGAATTCGGGAGATGAGGGCGGGGGGTATTTGTTCTGTTGTGTTTATGTTGTGTTACGGTGCGTATGTTCTCCCGAAATGTGTTTGTCATTCTTGTTTGGCGTGGGTTCACAGTGTGGCGCATATTTGTAACAGTGTTAAAGTTGTTTATACGGTCACCCTCAGTGTGACCTGTATGGCTGTTGATCAAGTATGCCTTGCATTCATTTGGGTGTGTGTAGAAGCCGCATATATTATGTGACTGGGCTGGCACGCTGTTTGTATGGAGGAAAAGCGGACTTAGGTTGTAGAGGACGCTAAAGGCAGTACCCCCAATATTGTTGTCCGGGTGGAAATCGGGAGAAATTCGGGAGAATGGTTGCCCCGGGAGATTTTCGGGAGGGGCACTGAAATTCGGGAGTCTCCCGGGAAAATCAGGAGGGTTGGCAAGTATGTGGAAAGTTGTGTAGTGACTTTTCATCCCAGGTCACAATTGTCCCGTGTGTCAATCCAGCGTTTCCCGTAGTCTGCTGGGATAGGCTCCAGCTCCTGCCATGAACAAGACTAATAATGTAGGCCAGAATATATGTAGCTGAAAGTGAGACAGGAAACAAATATATTGTTAGCGAGGATGAAGAGTGAGCAGCAATTTGTTTGCTGCAAGTCTCTCCTTTGACAGCAGCAATAGAAGCGTTGTGTTCTCGTCATTATGTAATCATCGCGTGTCAAATTCCAGCCTCGCTGTGTTCTTTCTCCGCGGAGTCGTCTCGTCGATGCAGCTTTCAGTCGGATTCCATTATACCTGCCGGGACTCCAGAAGCAAACACTTGACAGTACAGGGTCGGCCAAATGAATGAGATTACGTTAGCCTACTACCTACTGTTTCGCTCCGCGCTTGGCTGAGCTCGCCTTTGTTTAGTTTGGAGCGCTCCCAAATGGAAACCCGCGCGCTTGGAGCCGGGCCAAGTTGTCAGCCTCGCGCACGAGTCTGTGAGTGATGGCCGCCAGCCTGAATAGAGGGCGACTGTCAGCGGAGCAGACGTAATGCACCGAGCACTCGGAGCAGCTCCTTCCATGTTAACATGAGACTTCCAATACGTTGTGTGGGTGTCTCGAAGCTGCAGGGCCGCAGGTTCAATCCCTCTGTTGTGGGCTATGGAACGAGTGAACCGTCTGTCATGTTTACTTGGCTTTCATGGCAACCAGCACTAACATCTTTGTAGGACAGACGGAAAGCACTTTTAGGACCTATAAGTTGCAACAGGGACGTTTGAAAACACAAAATATAAATTATGATTATGAGTATCTGCTTATCACTGGCGAGCTGGAGTCTATCCCAGCTGAGTCAAACAAGAAAGACTGTTAGACCCAATCTACACAACCCACAACCAGTGAAGTTGGTACGTTGTGTAAATCGTAAATAAAAACATAATACGATGATATGCAAATCCTTTTCAACTTATATTCAATTGAATAGACTGCAAAGACAAGATATTTAATGTTCCAACTGAGAGGCTTCATTTTTTTTTGCAAGTAATCATTAACTTAGAATTTAATGGCAGCAACACATTGCAAAAAAGTTGGCACAGGGGCATTTTTACCACTGTGTTACATGGCCTTTTCTTTTAACAACACTCAATAAACGTTTGGGAACTGAGGAGACCGATTTTGAAGCTTTCCCATTCTTGCTTGATGTACAGCTTAATGTGTTCAACAGTGCGGGGTCTCCATTGTCGTATTGTACGCTTCATACGAGCTCGGGCCCAGCAAAGCCGTCTGCGTTTCTGGGTGTTGTTGATAAATGGCTTTTGCTTTGCATAGCAGAGTTTTAACTTTCACTTACAGATGTAGCGGCAAACTGTAGTTACTGACAGTGGTTTTCTGAATTGTGGCGATATCCTTTACACACTGATGTCGGTTGTTTTTTATGCGGTACCGCCTGAGGGATTGAAGGTTACGGATATTCAATGTTGGTTTTCAGCCTTTCTGCTTACGTGCAGTGATTTCTCTAGATTCTCTGAACCTTTTGACGATATAACAGTGATGACGTAATCAAATTACAGTATGTTATTGTGGGGGGAGATGTTGTCAGCGCTGCCTGCAGGAGCAAAGGTCACTGACTCAGTCCATGGTGCTGAGGACAGAGCACCATCAGACGGGGGAGGGTCAGTGCTGACGGCGAGACACAGCTGGCAGGTGATTAGATTTCACAGGTGGTACGTGTTAATCTAATCATCTGTTGTCTTTAACAGTAAGCGGCCGGGAGCAGAGAAGGAGAGAGGATACGGACGTGGCTGGAAAGTCACGTTCTGCAGGAGAGAGAACGTTTTTAAAACAATTGATCATTAAAACCTTGTTAAAACCTGCACGCTTGGCTCCGGTGAAGTGTCTGTCAGTGGGACCGCTAGGAAGCGACTTCCACAGTTATCCATGTAGTTTTCTCATTTTCCTCGACTGATGTACCAACATCATGTGGTTCATTTATTTATTTTTACATATGTTGCATCATCTACAAAGATACAAAGAATTGCTATTGTGACATCTGGTGGACACATTTAGTTACAACAGTTTATTTCATTCAAAAATGTTGGCTCATTTTTATACTTGGCAAACTCATCCCGCGAGCCGGATAAAACCTGTTCGCGGGCCTGAACTGTCCCGCTGACCGTACGTTTGACACCCCTGCCTTAAGGTGTTCTCGTTGGCCTGACAAAGCTTTCTAAGTTGAGGTGTAGACCAGGGCATGTCCAATGAGTAAAAATCAAAGCAGGCCTGCGAATGCTGCGTTAATTCGTTTGACCGTCTATTTACAGTCCTTAGAAGGGACAAGCTGTAGAAAATGTATAGTTGGATGGACTACATACTGGCTTAGCAGTTTTTAACATCTGCCTGTAGGTCGGGATGAGGTGAGTTAGACAGTGATCAGAGAGTTTTAATGCTGCACGGGGATCAGAGTGATTAGAGTCCTTTAATACTGTGTAGCAGTGGTCCAGTTAACGCTCCCCTGGTGGGGCACTTAATATGCTGTCTGAATTTTTGGAAGTTCATGGGTTGGATTTGCTCTGTTAAAATTCTCTAGAATGATCAGAATCCAAATCAGAATCAGCTTTATTGGCCCAGGATAATGGATGGATGGATGGGTGTTTAATGCGAGGAAATTGACTTGGTAGACTGTGCTCTCTTTGTTCAATCGAATAAATAAACAAGCAACAACTACAAGCAAGAAAGAGCGGTACCGTGGCGGATAAGCAGGGAGTCAGGATATGTTTCCTCCATGTCTGCAATATGGTCAGCCAGGCCTGAGGTGGGATGTAAACACCGACCATAACAAGCGAGGAGAAATTTACTGAAATTAGCTGAATTATCGGTCATCTGGACATTATGGATTCTTTAAGATGGCGGACTTACGTTTCACCCCGTTGGCTAGTTAACAAGCTGACTATTTCACAGAGTAGAGTCGGAAACTGCATCCTCCAGATGTCTTACAAGCTTTTGCTTTAAACATGCCCTGAAGATTGAGGTCCACTTTGCAAAATACTGAGTAAGTTATTCATGTTATTCATGTGCCATACTCTGGCTCCCACACATACTGGGAGTCAAATATATTGTACATACAAATACACATATATACTCACATACACACAATTATTCATACATATATACGGTGACACAGTGGTTAGTGCATGTGCCTCACAATACGAAGGTCTAGAGCACTCCTGGGTTCAATCCCGGGCTCGGGATATTTCTGTGTGGAGTTTGCATGTTCTCCCCGTGACTGCGTGGGTTCTCTCCGGGTACTCCGGCTTCCTCCCACCTCCAAAGACATGAACCTTGGAATAGGTTGATTGGCAACACTAAATTGGCCCTAGTGTGTGATCGTGAGTGTGAATGTTGTCTGTACATCTATGTTGGCCCTGCGATTAAAACAGTTAACATCTTCCACTCCCGTCCTTGCACGCCACACCGCTACAACAAAGATAACGGAGAAAAGACGCTGCCGAAAGTGAGCCACGTAAATAAGACCGCCCACAAAACGGTGCATCCTGAAGCAACTGTTAGAAAGTGGCTTGAAGATGATCTGTAAAACATAATCTATGCAACATTTTGACCAAAGAACCACCATTACATGTTATGTAGACCACAAGGAAGTGTTTTACATTTAGAAAAAAAATCATTATGACCCCCTTTAATGCGCCTTATAATCCGGTGCGCCTTTTGTATGAAAAAAGACCTCACCGGCAGAATATAATCCGGTGCACCCTATGGTCCAGAAAATACGGTACTAAGAAAAAAATACCATATATGGACATATATACGCTGAGGTCCCCATTTTTGGCAAATCACTACAGTTTATTTGGAACAAAGCAAAGTTGTTTTCTCCACCTCGCCTCCATGTTTTGAATTTAGGTTTTCTGTAATTATGGGGTCCTCAAATACACAAAAGCAGGTGCTAACAGCCTCAGACCTCAGACCACAGCAGGCTGCCCATAAACACAAAGTTATTCAATGGCCACCACATTGTTTGACTTACAATAATTGAACAGTATAATTTGTGTACTTAAAACATTCATCATCAAGTGATTACCGCACTTATCAGGCTGGCAGGCTTAATGCTCTCTCGTTAAGCCAGAAACAACTCGGGCAGCAAAGTATATATTTTAATAAATACTTTACTGGCTCGTCTGTGAAAGAAATGGTGTGTGATTGTGAATGCTCGAAAGGGTCACATAAAAAACAAATATGTGTGTTTAATTCCGTGTGTAAAATATGTGAGGAAGCCTGGTATCAAGGTCCAAGGTTCATCAATGATTTACCCGTTAACGCTGCAATTATGCATGCTCATTATGTGCCACGGCAAAGCACACACACACACACACACACACACACACTCACACACACACACATATACTCACTCACACACACAAACACACACTTTCTTGTATTTCTTACCTTCTTGAGACCTCCGAAAAATGCCTACTTCTCTAGGACCATCCTTTCTAGATATATAAAGTTTTGTATTCACAACATTAATAATACATACATACTATGCGAATATTAAAAAAAGCTTGTTGTGAAAAATGAGTTGGAATTTCAGAAGAAAAAAAGTCACAATTTCCCAAGAAAAACTTTTGGCAGTATTATAATAAAAGTCGTAATTTTACTCAACGCAAGTCAAAATGCTACAAGAAAAAATTTACATTTGTGCAATATTATGATAAAAGTTGGAATTTTACTCGACATCAGTCGCAATTTTACAAAAAAAGCTTAAAATGTGGGCAATTTTATGAAAAGAGTCGTAATTGTACTCGACCAAAGCAACAATCTTATAAGAAAACTTTAAAATGTTGGCAATATTATAATAATAATCGGAATTTTGTTTGGCATAACGACAAAAGTCATAATTTTACTCAAAAAATGTCACTATTTTACAAGAACAACAAAAAAATTGGCAATATTGTGATACAAG
>NC_084731.1:22658511-22763511 GCF_033978785.1 Entelurus aequoreus | reverse complement strand
ACACGTAGCCGCTAACAGCGAAGAAAGGCGTGAATGCTCTTGACACATGCATATGGCGATTTATCGACGCTGGGAAACTTACAGACTTCATTTTTTTATTTATCTTTGGTTAATTGACTTATCGAATATCGGCCTACGTGTAAAAAGAGCACCAATCAAAGTTTCCTGCTTCACACAGCAGACATGTTTGTTTGTCATAATACAGACAACTTAAAGTACCAATGATTGTCACACACACTAGGCGTGGTGAAATTTGTCCTCTGCTTTTGACCCATCCCCTTGTTCACCCCCTGGGAGGTGAGGGGAGCAGTGAGCAGCAGCGGTGGCCACGCCCGGGAATACTTTTTTGGTGATTTAACCCCCAATTCCAACCCTTGATGCTGAGTGCCAAGCAGGGAGGTAATGGGTCCCATTTTTTATAGTCTTTGGTATGACTCGGCCGGGGTTTGAACTCACAACCTACCGATCTCAGGGCGGACACTCTAACCACAAGGCCACGGGGGTCAGCAACCAGCGGCCCTAGAGACGTATGCGGCTCTTTAGCTCCGACCTAGTGGCTCCCTGGAGTTTTTTCAAAAATGCCATACCAATTTTGTTTTAATATGGTTTCTTTAGGACAAACCTGACACAAATCTTCCTAACGGTTAGAAATCCCACTGTTTATATTAAACATGCTTTACTGATGAGAGTATTTGGCGAGCTGCGTTTGGTCCTACTAATTTCAGCGGTCTTTGAACTTGCCGTAGTTTGATTACCAGTACAACTTTCTACAACACTGGCACAGAAAGACGCTTTTCTCATTTTGTCCACCAAACTTTTTATGCTGTGCATGAATGCACAGAGGTGAGCTTTGTTGAAGTTATTGACTTATGTGGAGTGCTAATCAGGCATATTTGGTCACTGCATGATTGCAAGCTAATCGATGCTAACATGCTATCTAGACTAGTTGTATGTACATATTGCATCATCATGCTCATTGTAGGTATATTTGAGCTTCTTTCTCATTTTGTCCACCAAACTTTGTATGCTGTGCATGAATGCACAGAGGTGAGCTTTGTTGAAGTTATTGACTTATGTGGAGTGCTAATCAGGCATATTTGGTCACTGCATGACTGCAAGCTAATCAATGCTAACGTGCTATCTAGACTAGCTGTATGTACATATTGCATCAGTATGCCCAATGTAAGTATATTTGATCTCATTTAATTTCCTTCACTTATGTCCTCTGTGTATTTAATTTATATTTGCATGTCTAACGACACATTGGGTGTATGTAACATTGGCTGCATTTCTGATAGTTGTTTGTGTGCCATGTTGTTCCAGATCACAGCAAACATTACCCAGCTCGCAAAGATTGTAATAAATCCATTAGAAGAAGACAGCCTGTCGTTTCCTTTAACTTGGACACACACATCTATACCTTTGGCCATTCTATGCCAGGAGTTATCTCGCCCCTGTTTTACTAATGTTTTCCAATGTTGTAAAAATGTGTAGATTACTTTCCACGAAGATTTGCGTCAGCCGGTGACACACCGTCATTTTGATAGTAGGCTAATATAGACACTTCCATCATGTGTTGCCTTCATTATAACACTTATACAGGGCTTTTATTTGTTGGAGGCTGTATTTTTGGTCCAATATGGCTTTTTCAACATTTTGGGTTGCCGACCCCTGACTTAAAATATGCAGACGCGGCTCTAATAACGCACACACACACTATTGTATTTGTTACCTTCTTAAGACCTCCGAAAAAGGCCTACCTCTTTAGGACCACCTTTTCTATATAAATATTTGTATTTACAACAGTAATAATATATACATACTATGCAAATATAAAAAAGCTTGTGAAAAATTTGTTGGAATTTCACAAGAAAAAGGTCACAATTTCAAAAGAAAAACTTGGAATTTTGGCAGTATTATAATAAAAGTCGTCATCTTACTCAACACAAGTCAAAATTTTACAAGAAAAACTGAAAATTTGTGCAATAATATGACATAAATTGGAATTTTACTCAATAACAGTCGCATATTTACAAGAAAAGCATAACATTGGCAATTTTATGAAAAGAGTCGGAATTATACTCGACAAGTCACAATTTTATAAGAAAAATGTAAAATTTTGGCAATATAATAATAATTTTATTTGGCAAAATTATGACAAAAGTAATCATTTTACTCACTATTTGTCAAAATGTCACTATTTTACAAGAACAAAAAAAAAATTCCCAATATTGTGATAAGTCAGAATTTTATATGACAAATTTTAAGTAAAAAAGTTATAATTTTACGAGAAAATATTGCAATATTACAGAAACAAAGAATATGAGAAATTGTTCCCAATTTATAAGAAAAAAGTCGACACGTTGTGAGAAAAAGACTGCTTTTAGTTGATGTATTTTTTGTTTGTAATTGGTTTTTAATTGTCATTATTTACTTCACGTTATTACAATATGTTTCCATATACATATATATTTTTTTTTTTAAATACATTTTGGCCAAAGGGGGCGCATTTCCATTTCTTACACACACTTATTACATATGTTGACCAGAGGCGGCGCACTTCAAATTTTTTTACACACTTGTTATTTCATATGTTAACCAGAGGGGGAGCACTTTTAAGACAGACAGTCAATTTGAAAAATCCCTCCTTTTTGGGACCACCTTAAATTTTGGTAGATTTCACCACCAGGGGTGCAAATGAGACATTCTCTATCAGATGCAATGGTTTTCCGTATCGGGAACCATGATTTCGGTCCTAACTTGTTTACCGGTCCTCATATGGAAGGTACTTTTCCTTGTTGATGTCTCAAGAAGGGTAGAAATACAACACACTCACGCACAGATTGAGATACAAATAAAGAAATCGAATAATTCTGCTACAATATTACTTCCATAGCTATCGTCATTACTGTCTCAAGTGGTGGAAAAAGTGTATTACAACTGAGCACCGCTGCAGATATGGCGTTAAGAAACACTGGCCTAGAAGGTCTAGCATGCTTCAGAGTAAAAAGGCTCGGTGTGAGGGAAAACTGTGCAAATCATCCATGCGGCTCTCATCGCTTTTGACAGTTTGGGCATAAAACTCTTGAAATAGAGGCGAGAAACTTTTTCAAAATTGAGCAGCTTACATCAAGGGGCAATGAGGAAAGATGGTACATTAGCGGCCTGCTAAGCAGCCTCTGGAGGGAAAGATAGCTGATTGAGGGCTCTTAACGTGCGGTCTGCCTCATGTCATGTGTGAGTACACTGCCAACACACACACACACACACACACACACACACACACACACACACACACACACTACACAATCAATAAAGCGCTATCTCACTCCCATACACACTTCCTGTGAGGCAGCAAAGAGGCCGTGGGGGTGGGAAAAGACACGGCGCACACAGCAAATTAGATAACTTCAACAATTTTATTTGTGAAAAACTACAAGCAAAATTCATAAATAGACATTTCTATTTGAAGCGAGAAGGAAAAAATGAGCAGTTTAGCCTATCAGCGCAAAAGTCGTGCACATGCCAGGAACATCAGAAGCCGCAATGTGCTGAAAATGCTACGTTTCTGTTACATTTCCACACCAGAAAACTCAAAATGTGACCACAAATGACAGCTAGAAGTTCAACAAAACAAAATGACTTAAAAAGAAATTATGGATTGTTATGTCTAACATTATTTCCCACATTTTTTTATTTTTTTTTTATTTTTTGCAACGGAACAATAAGCCTTAAAAGCGTAGTACAAGACATCTCATAGGAAGAATTATTCGTATAATACACGGAGTTGTAAATTCACGGTTAAAGATATACAGTCGGTAAACAAGCAATCTATATTTGGGTCTTTGACAAAAAACAAGCTAAAAAAATGTAACCATCTTTACACAGTAAATTAAGGTTACTGGTCGCACACAAGAACAGAACTGCTTGCGCGGAAAAGGAAATAAAAAAACGGGGAACAAAAAAAAAAAAAAAAGACTTCCAAGCTTCGGTGCCGTTTGATAGTGTTTGTTTTCAAACTATGTACACGTTAGATACTCCGCAAATTTTCTCAGTAATAGAACGCAAACCCTTTTCACTTGCATGTTGCAGATAAGGCAGGTGAAAAGAAAAACATGGCTTCTGGGGACCACTTTCGATACAAAACTGGGTGCTTTTTGTGTGTAAAAAGTCATCGCTTGACCCTCTCCCCCCGCCTCCAACACTGATAGCATAGTTGTACGCAAAGTACATGATTACATTTCATCTAGGGCTGCAACTAACAACTAATTTGATCATCGATTAATCTGTCGATTATTACTTCGATTAATCGATTAATAATCGGATCAAAGAGACAAACTACATTTCTATCCTTTCCAGTATTTTATTGGGGAAAAAACAGCATACTGGCACCATACTTATTTTGATTATTGTTACTCAGCTGTTTGTAAATGTTGCAGTTTATAAATAAAGGTTTATTAAAAAAAATAAAAAAATACAATAAAAAAAAGCATAGCAAGATCCGACGAATCGATGACTAAATTAATCGCCAACTATTTTTATAATCAATTAGTTGTTGCAGCCCTAATTTCATCCACAGGAAAAAACAAAAAAAGAGAAATATGATTATCAAAGTAAATCGTGCCCTCTGGCCTCACGTAACGAAGCACGTGACATGCGGCGCGTGACAATGAGGGAAGAAGGAGAACACCATTTACATGGATTATATTAGTCTTTATTTATTCAACTCAAACATTAGATAGTTGCGGTAATTGCATTTCAAATTGTTATTTATCTATGTAGGTCAATATGAAATTCCTTTGGTCCTTCAATAAATAAAACTAAGATATCATATACACATTTATTCTTTATACAATTTCCACACAGTTAAAAAGGGGGAAAGTAGGTTGTTCTAGTATTATTAGCTAAGGTGGATTAGAAACCTTTTAAATAAGCGACACGTGGTTATAAAAAAAATAAAAAATAAATCCAATAAAAATGAAAAGAGCATTTGTGTTTTATTGACCACAGCGATAGTTTTACCTTCAATGACTGGAGTCTTTAAATTGCAATTTGATCATATAAAAAAAAACATCTTTGCACTACATTTGCAGGCGTTTACCACAGAAATGAAACGGCTGCTCCGTATGGTTTCACCAAGCGGGACAGCGTGCGAGCGTCCTTCGAGATAAACTCCCGACTTTTGGCCGGAAAAAGTTTTCAATACGGAATGGAGGGAAAAATATCGACAGCTTTTTAGTGTTTTACACAACAGCCTACACTGTACAGTTAAGGACACACAATACTGTATAGGATTATAGACAATGTGGTGGAAAGTCGGACTTAGGGTGACAACGCGCCATCGCGGGGAAGATCCCGACGGTGGCGGCGTCGTTACGAAAAAGGGTGTGACGACTTTGCTCGTCGTCACGTTGAGCGATCTGCAAACCTTTCACAGTGTATCTAGCACCTTAGTGTGTGTGTGTGTGTGTGTGTGTGTGTGGCATCGTTTTCCAACTGCAATTAAAAAAAAAATCGGTCGGCAGAGCGACACAGCAAAGCTTCAACATAAAAAAAAATAGAGGAAATGATCAAAGAGGTGCAACAAGGTAATAAATAAGGGGAAGAAGAAGATGGTGGTTATTGTGCCCGGCGGGAAATAGTTCTTGACAAAAAAAACAAAGATTGTCCACGTTGAAATATAAAACAATACATACAAGTGTCTGGACCCCGGCGTGGGCTCTGCTTGTCCTCGTCCACTGGCGGAGTTTGTGTGTCCTCCCACAGCATCCAGGGTGGTCATGGGATGGAGGCAGAGCGGCCGCGTGGGGGGGGAGAGGAAGTCTCTCCCCTTCTGGGATCCGTAGTGTCCAGAAACAAAGTGGTGGGGAAAAGGGGGCGCGGTGGGTGTGGTAAAGGGAGAAGTATGGTGGTGGTGAGGGTAGGGGGCGGGGGGGTCTTCAGAAGGACTCGTCGTGTCCCACAGAGAGATCTCCTTTGGGCGTGGAGGCACGCGACGAGCCCTTGTCCATACTCTCGGAGCCGGAGCTCTGGTGCTGCTGTTCGGAGCCCGCGCTCGACGTGATGGTGGACGAGGACGTGGACGAGGAGCGGCTCTTCTCCTTAAAGTCTGTGATGATCACCGTCACGTTGCCCACGGTGATGGCCAGCTGCTGGGCTGTGCTCCGGTCGATGTTTTTCAGCTTAGGCCTGAGGGGTGAACACCATTTGGCAAAAAAAAAAGGTCAGTTTTGGACACATGCAGCTGCTGTGCTGTTGCGCTAACAGTACACACCTGGAAATGTGATTATTCTTGTTGGTTTTGGTTACGGATTTGCCAGACTGTATGCTTTGCTTGTCGCTAGGCGGACTCTGGTGGGTGTCCGATTTGGGTCTGGGGAGGTGGGGGGACAGACAAACAGCAGTGAGGTGAGACATCAACACAGCTGGTGCACTGCAAAAACTGAAATCTAAGTAAGATTACCGTATTTTTCGGACTATAAGTCGCAGTTTTTTTCATAGTTTGGCTGTGGGTGCGACTTATACTCAGGAGAAACTTATGTGTGAAATTATTAACACATTACCGTAAAATATCAAATATTATTTAGCTCATTCACGTAAGAGACTAGACGAATAACATTTCATGGGATTTAGCGATTAGGAGTGACAGATTGTTTGGTAAACGTATAGCATGTTCTGTATGTTATAGTTATTTGAATGACTCTTACCATAATATGTTACGTTAACATTCCAGGCACGTTCTCAGTTGGTTATTTATGCCTCATATAACGTACACTTATTCAGCCTGTTGTTCACTATTCTTCATTTATTTTAAATTGCCTTTCAAATGTCTATTCTTGGTGTTGGGTTTTATCAAATACATTTCCCCAAAAAATGCGACTTATAGGTTTTTTCTCCTTCTTTATTTTGCATTTTCGGCCGGTGCGACTTATACTCTGGAGCGACTTATACTCCGAAAAGTACGGTAAATATCTCAAATAAGGGTTATATTTGCTTATTTTCTGTCTGATAAGATAATTATTCTCACTAAGCAGATTTTATGTTAGAGTGTTTTACTTGTTTTAAGTGTTTTGGTCCTAAATGATCTCAGTAAGATATTACAGCTTGTTGCGGAGATGTTATGACCTATATTGAGTAAAACATGCTTGAAACTAGAATATCAACTGTTGCAAAGCTGTGTCATCAACACTCACAAGTATAAAACTACTTTTTTAAAGTAATAATTTCTTATTTCAAGCATGAAAAAAAAAATCATGACTTTGACACAATTGTGTCTCATATTAAAACAGATGACAGCCAAATGGACTTTGCTGTTTTATTTTCAATGAAACAATAGAAAATATGTACTCATATAGGAGTACAGTTGTTATTAGTGAGAATATACTTATTTTAAGGTATTTGGGGGTTCATTGAGGTTAGCTAATTTTACTTGTTTTGGAAAGTCTTGACAAGCAAAATTTTCTTGTTCTATTGGCAGATAATTTTGCTTAGTTCAAATAAAATACCCCAAATTTTTGTATTTTTTTCCCTTGTTTTTGAACACTGACTTTTTGCAGTGTGGAGCTTCTATGTCAGGGGTGTAAAACGTACGGCCCGCGTGATGAGTTTTTCCAAATAAACTGCTGTTCTAAATGTGTCTACTGGATGTCACAATAGAAATTCTGTTAGGCAAGCAAACGGTTTATACCGAGGCCAAGCAGGAGGTACACAGTAGAGGGGGACTGTGGCTCCTCCTCCTCGACCCACGTCAAACTTAAAACCTTATGTCTTCTGCTTGGAACACATGGTCATTTGGCACCCTGACTCCCCCAGAATGTCTCTGTCAAACACGAGAAAAGTGAACTTAACCCTTTTGAATAGTTTTTACCTGCGTTTCTTACGGTTTGGTGAGCATACTCGCCAACACTCCCGATTTTCCCGGGAGACTCCCGAATTTCAGTGCCCCTCCCGAAAATCTCCCGGGGCAACCATTCTCCCAAATTTCTCCCGATTTCCACTCAGACAACAATATTGGGGGCGTGCCTTAAAGGCACTGCCTTTGCGTGCCGGCCCAATCACATAATATCTACGGCTTTTCACACAAGGTAATGCAAGCCATACTTGGTCAACAGCCATACAGATCACACTGAGGATGACCGTATAAACAACTTTAACACTGTTACAAATATGCGCCACACTGTGAACCCACACCAAACAAGAATGACAAACACATTTCGGGAGAACATCCGCACCGTGACACAACATAAACACAACAGAACAAATACCCAGAACCCCTTGCAGCACTAACTCTTCCAGGATGCTACAATATACACCACCCGCTAGCCCCACCTCAACCCCGCCCACCTCAACCTCCTCACGCTCTCTCTCATGGAGAGCATGTCCCAAATTCCAAGCTGCTGTTTTGAGGCATGTTAAAAAAAATAATGCACTTTGTGACTTCAATAAATATGGCAGTGCCATGTTGGCATTTTTTTCCATAACTTGAGTTGATTTATTTTGGAAAACCTTGTTACATTGTTTAATGCATCCAGCGGGGCAACACAACAAAATTAGGCATAATAATGTGTTAATTCCACGACTGTATATATGGGTATCGGTTGATATCGGAATCGGTAATTAAGAGTTGGACAATTTCGGAATATCGGATATAGGCAAAAAAGCCATTATCAGACATCTCTATCCCTGTTCCATGTGCACTAACCTGCCCTTTTTGATGCTGGGCTTCTTCGTGATGGCCGGGCTGATGTCTTTCTCTCTGTCCGCTTTGTCTTGTGCAGGCTGTTCCTTGTCACTGCTGTCCTTCTCGGGCGTGTCTGCTTCGGGCCTCACGATTTCTGGGCGCTCAACTTCGGGACGAACCTCCACCAGGGCGGGCTCTCCTTCCCCGTCTGGCCGCTCCCGGTCCGTGCGCTCGCTCCGCTCCCGTCGCTCCTTTTTGGGCGGCGGAGGCATGGGGTACTGCTGCGCCACCTGCTGGGCGACCAGCTGGGAGTTGATCCTGGGTTTCCTGTGGAGGAGAGCCAAGAGGCAAATATGGATTAGCCTCTCGATGGAGCCGCACGGGGACTGTGGTCACGCAACCCGGGAGGGGCTGGGAGGTATAGCCAGTCGTATATTAAGAGAGTATGGCAAATAGGACTGTGAATCTTTTGGGTACAGCACGATTCGATTCTCAATTCAAAATCATTTTGTTGAATGAGCACGCATGAATGCGCTGAACGTTTTGACGCTCGAACAGGATTAATCGAATGAACGGTTTGGGAGTTAGAGGCGGACGAAAAACGCACGGTAGGATAATAAATTAATTCATTTTGGTGTAGAATAATATGGTGTGAATGTCTTTAGGCAATAATACATCATGAGTGATACATACAGGGATTTCAAATACATTGGACGCAGCCACCACAGTTGACATACTTCACACAAAAGTCACAATTTCTCTGTGATTATTGGTCGAAAGCTAATCATTTTGGAAAAAATTGGGTAATAAGATACAGTACAGGCCAAAAGTTTGGACCCACCTTCTCATTCAATGTGTTTTCTTTATTTTCATGACTATTTACATTGTAGATTGTCACTGACGGCATCAAAACTATGAATGAACACATGTTGAGCTTCAAGAGGTAGTCACCTGAAATGGTTTTTACTTAACAGGTGTGCTTGAAGCTCATCGAGAGAATGCCAAGAGTGTGCAAAGCAGTAATCAGAGCAAAGGGTGGCTATTTTGAATAAACTAGAACATAAAACATGTTTTCAGTTATTTCACCTTTTTTTGTTAAGTACATAACTCCACGTGTTCATTCACAGTTTTGATGCATTGAGTGACAATCTACAATGTAAATAGTCATGAAAATAAAGAAAACGCATTGAATGAGAAGGAGTGACCAAACTTTTGGCCTGTACTGAATGTTTTTGGTCGTTCTGTGTGTTTTTTTGTTTTGTTTATTGCACTGTCGGTGCGTGTTCGAGTGCCCGCTGGTCAGGAAACACTGCAGGAATGTAGCAGCAGAGTGCGTCAAATACGGCCACAAGATTATACTTTCACAAAATGAAAGCATGTTTTATTGTAAGTTTATGATCTGGAATATGTTTAGAACTATATATAGGTTTATTTTGTCGGAAAAACTAACGTCAAAACGAAAACATTGGCATGCATCTGGGCACCTGTTGTTTAGTCGGCCATACTCTCTTTATACACTTCTGGGTAGAGCGAGTTAAAGGGACGCCCAACTTTGAAGCTATGGATGGAAATCACAATGGACATTTATAAAATGGAGAAGATAACGGCTTTTTGTTATTTATAAATTGGAAAAATGTACTTCATACTGGGAAAACTGGGTCAATTATGTCACGCCCCATGAGCCTGATTTATTTTCTCTAATTAGTGATTGTACTGTTTAAAAAAAAGATTACTCCCTATATGTCTATAGTTTTTTTTCTATTTACTATCTGTTTATATTATTTTATTTTTTATTATTATCATTATAAAAATGTGTTTTTTTTTCTTTAGTTGTTAATATTATTATTACTTTGTTTTGTTTTGTTTTTTGCTGTTTTCTCTTTTTTGGGGGTGGAGGGGAGCGTGGCATCGTTGAAATATAAACAAAAAAATATTTTGACATTTAGGGCAGGCAATAGATGCATGATGTATGCAAATATGATGTAATGGAAAATGTCTGATGCTGGATGTCAATAAAAACTAAATTTAAAAAAAGTAATGTTGCAGCAGAGTGTGTCAAGTACAGCCACGAGATTATACTTTCACAAAATAAAAGCATTTTTTATTGTAAGTTTATGAGCTGGAATATGTTTAGAACTATATATAGGTTTATTTGGGTTTATTTTGTCAGAAAAACGAACGTTAAAACGACAACATTGGCATGCATCTGTTGTTGTTTAGTCGGCCATACTCTCTTTATACACTTCTGGGTAGAGCGAGTTAAAGGGACGCCCAACTTTGAAGCTATGGATGGAAATCACAATGGACATTTATAAAATGGAGAAGATAACGGCTTTTATAATTTATAATTTGAAAAAATGTACTTCATACTGGGAAAGCTGGGTCAATTATGTCACGCCCCATGAGCCTGATTTTATTTTCTCTAATTAGTGATTGTACTGTTTGAAAAAAAAAAGATTACTCCCTATATGTCTATAGTATTTTTTTAATTGTTGTATGTATTTGTTATTATTACTATTATTATTACTTTTTTTTTTTTTGTTAATATTATTACTTAGGTTTTTTTGTTTTGTTTTTTTTTGTTGCTATTTTTCTCTTTTTTGGAGGTGGGCGTGGCATCGTTGGGATATAAACAAATAATATTTTGACATTTAGGGCAGGCAAAATATGTATAATATATGCAAATATGAAGTAATGGTTAGGAATGTCTGATGCTGGATGTCAATAAAAACTAAATGTAGCAGCAGAGTGTGTCAAATACAACCACGAGATTATACTTTCACAAAATAAAAGCATGTTTTATTGTAAATTTATGAGCTGGAGTATGTTTAGAACTATATACAGACTTATTATTTGGGTTGATTTCGTCAGATAAACCAACGTCAAAACGACAACAATTGCATGCATCTGGGCACCTGTTTTCGGCCATACTCTCTTTATACGCTACTCTGGGTATAGCGAGCTAAAAGGGACGCAAGCGTTCGCTTGCTGCACGGCTGTTAGAGAGCTAATCTCATTTGGCCACGGCGGTCATAAAATAAATGTGCAGGATCACAAGGTGGGACATTTGCAACACATCACTTAGGTCCTCTAATCTGATTACAGCAGGGACGGCCCCATTTGTCACGGGACATGATGGGGCTGCCACACTCCTGCAGCCCCGCAGGTAGCACACAGCTGTTCTTTAAGCATCAATCTGTACGGCCATTTTCTACAATAATTTCCCTCATTAGGGTCACAATGGAGTTGCAGCTTGCTGTGCACCAACAAACAATTGCTTATTGCAGTCTTTCACACAGTGTGAAGTACACAACATGAAAATCAAAGCAAACGTGTGCAGATCTCTTGTCTCTTCATTTTGGCCTATTTTTTAATGCCACAAACAAGACGGAGCCGCCTGTGGGTGATTTTACGTGTGGGAATTCGGTACACCGCTGTACCAAGACGAAGGCTTTGTATCCAAAAATACAAATTCGAATACATTTACCTGTACAGAGGGATGGATGCTGTTCACATTTGAACCGACACGGTACCAATTCCAGATACCTAGGAACAGAGGTGGGAATCTTTGGGCACCTCACCGCCCGGGCTTTGAACCTGGGTCACCTGGCGAGCTCGCTACCGAGGCAAATGCTCTGCTGTTAAGGTTGCCAAGGAGTGAGGTTTACCAACGTACACATGGTCCAGCCACACCAGCTGGCCTCCACTACATATACTGTATGTTGCGAAAAAGTTGCTAAATTGGCAACACTGCCGCCCGCCTGCTCACCCACACCGGGGTCCCCGTTCCTCACCGGATCCACTTTAAAATTCTCCTCCTCACCTACAAAGCCCCTTGCTACCTCACCAACCTGCTTCACCGCCATACCCCTTCACGCAGCCTCCGTTCCTCCGACGCTAACCTCCGTTCCTCCGACGCTAACCTCCTCTCCCCACCACTCAGAACCAAGCTCCGGACCTGGGGTGACAGAGCCTTCTCCATCGCTGCTCCCACCCTCTGGAACTCTCTCCCCAAACCCATCCGTGACTGCTCAGACCTTCCTACCTTCAAAAGCCTTCTCAAAACACACCTCTTCAGATCTGCTTTTAACCTGTGATTAGTGTTGTGTCTTGTAATGTCCAGTGTTATTATGTATTTTACTATGTACCGTATTTTCCGCACCATAAGCCGCACCTAAAAACCACAATTTTTGTCAAAAGCAGACAGTGCGGCTAATAACCCGGTGCGCCTTATATATGGATTAATATTCATATTTATTTTCATAAGGTTTAGGTCTCGCAACTACGGTAAACAGTCGCCATCTTTTTTCCCCGTAAAAGAGGAAGCGCTTCTTCTTCTACGGTAAGCAACCGCCCCATAGAAGAGGAAGCGCTTCTTCTTCTACTGTAAGCAACCGCCAAGGTGAGCACCCGCCCCCGGAGAAGAAGAAGCTCGCGGATATTTAATTTCATTTGTTTTTCTGTAAAGACAACAAAATGTCTCCTACTAAGAGACACGCGTACAAGGTTCCACTGGCTTTTGATATTCATGTGAACCGCACTGTGGATACAACGGGAGCACGTACGGTGAATATTCGCACCACAGGGAATGAGAAGTCGTCCTACTGTGGTTCTAGCTTGCCATGCTAACGGCCAGAAACTTCCACCCACGGTGATATTCAAAAGGAAGACCTTGCCAAAAGAGAACTTTCCAGCCGGCGTCATCATAAAAGCTAACTCGGATGGATGGATGAAGAAAAGATGAGCGAGTGGTTGATAGACGTTTACGCGAAGACACCGGGTGACTTTTTTCACGCAGCGCCGTTCCTGTTGATCTACGACTGCATGCGCGTCCACATCACAGATGGTGTCAAAAAACAAGTGAAGCACACCGAAGAAGAATAATTCGAGGGATTTGTAGATGAGTAATAACTTCAGAAAGTGAGCTTTAAATGTTTATTTTGTGTGTTGTGTGACACTAACGTATGAGCAACGTTGAGTTATTGATGTTGCTATTGCTCTGTACTATTTTGAGTGTTACTATTTTTGTGATTGCACATTTGCACATTACATTTTGGGAGTGAACAGAGTTGTTAGAACGCTGGTTTGTAATATATTATTAAAGTTTGACTGACCTATCTGACTGTTTTGTTGACATTCCCTTTAGCGTAGCGTAGGTGCGGCTAATAGCATGGGGCGGCTAACAGGTAAACAAAGTTTTGAAATATGCCGTTCATTAAACGTGCGGCTAATAACACGGGGCGCCTTATGGTGCGGAAAATACGGTACTGCTTTTATATTTCCTGTATTATTACTTTGAACTGTTTTATATTTGAATTTTTATCCTGTAAAGCGTATTTGAGTACCCTGAAAAGCGCTATACCAAATAAAATGTATTATTATTATTATTAACACTGATCCCTCCTGCTAAGTCTTCTTTTTCTCTGGTAGACCTGGTGTGTATGGGCTGTATTAAGGAGCAGAGTTATGATGCATACTACCACTTTCTGTACTGAGTTGGAATGACAAACAACATTTACAGGAAGTCCCAACATGTTTTAATGAGCAGTCCAAAAAATGTATTGTGCCACAAACAGCATTGCTAGTGATGACTAAATCCTATATAGCTCACTGATAACAAAAGTTTGCTCTGCCTGTCTATCCTGTACATGTACAGTAGATCCTCACTGTTCTGGTGGCAAACAAACTACAATGTACTCACTAAGGATCTTACGATAAATGGTAATAATGATAACCTTTGTAAAACTCCCGACAGTTAATCTTAAATATGAAATTGCTGAGCTCTACTGCACATTTCTTATCTGCCTGTCATATTTGGAGAAGCAGACTGCAGTCCAAACCAGACTAATCATAGATGCATGCGGTGAAGGATGATTACTACTTTTATAGACACAAATGTGATAATTTGAAGACGTTCAAGCACTCCGGCGTTACTTTGAAGGCTGCTCGGGAGTTGGGCTTATCAACTCTTGGCCAACACTTCCAAACATCAGAGCGTCAGATTACTCTTCTTATCTCTTTACGGCCCCAACAAGATCATTTAATCTCCTGCTGACAGGCCGCTCGTGCCTCTGGTTGAGGAGGAGGTAAGGTCATGTAATTGACCACAAGTCAATCAATTAGGCCATAATAGAGCATCATGTCATGATGCTCGCACTACTCTCCGATCAATACACCAGCTGTGATGAATGATGAGATGGGGGCTGTTCCAGTGGGCTTTGCCTTGCATCGTTCTAAGGATTGTGTCAAGTACACAGTGGGGACCTTCAATGGTGTTCCAATGAAATGTCAAAAGGAACTAAACGTTCTTCCTATACTGGATGTGCATTTAGAAAATCAAACTAAAAGGTGTTCATTCAATTCCAAAGAAAGACAGCGGATAAAAAACCTCAAACAGAACAAAATGAAGCAACTATGTCCATCCATGCATCCATCTTCTTTGGCTCATCATTTTGGCGATCTTGTTCTTTCCGTCACAACCCACAGCTTGTGAACATAGGTGAGGATAGGAATGCAGATCGACCAGTATATTCAGAACTTTGCCTTTTGGTTTAGCTCCCTCTTCGCCACA
Organism: Entelurus aequoreus; assembly: GCF_033978785.1. NCBI lineage: Eukaryota > Metazoa > Chordata > Actinopteri > Syngnathiformes > Syngnathidae > Entelurus > Entelurus aequoreus. The sequence continues at coordinate 22,748,260 of NC_084731.1, read as the reverse complement.
ACAGACCAATGCAGAGTTTGCATTCTGCAAACGTCACAACGATCCGCCTGTAGATCTTACAAAGTGCTCTTCCATCACTCGCCAACGAGACCCAGAATACAGAATATTAAAAACTCCAAAGTATCCAATCATACTTGCTAGCAATAGCTTATAGCTGGAGTTAGAGATCGACATAACTGTTTTTCCTAACCATGGGCACAAAGAAACAGAGTTGAGGACAGTGGTGAGAAGAAGGGGATCATATTGAATTGAAGAAAGAAATCAATGAAAAAAAGCGTTTAGATCAGGGGTCCCCAAAACTATGGCCCGCCAGCGTCCGAAATCCGGCCCTCGGGAAGTCCCAAGCTAAAAAAAAAATAAAAATAAAAAAAAGTTTGTATTTTTTTATTATTATTATTTTTAAATCTGTCCTCTCTAATCCATTTTCTACCGCGTGTTACTCTTGGTGTCTCCTAGCCGCTCAGGCAAATCCTATTGTCTAAAAATGCATTTTCCCCATCGATAACGTGACATCATCGCGCTCCTGCTGCAGTGTAAGGCGAGCGCGCGACAAGTGCGCGCTCTTTCAGACATGAGGAACACGCCCGCACAAGCACGCCCGCACAAGCACGCCCGCACAAGCACGCGCGCGCGCGCACGCACACACACACATTGTTTTAACCCAATGCGCCCCCGATTAAAAAAGTTTGGGGACCCCTGGTATAGATAGTACTGCTAGTCTACACCACGCTCATGTTAGAATAAACGCCAGCCAAAGACATTAAAATAACATCTAGACGTCAGAAGCTGCCGATGATGTGTTTGACAGAGAAACAGCTCAAAGTAGATACCACGGAAGTCCACTTCTGTACACACTGTACATTATTACATAACTTCATAAAACTATTGTAGTTGTTCGTAGCATATTCTATTATATTGTTTTTGATATATCTTACCTTAAAATTCGGTTTTCTTTTTAAAAAGGGGCCATATGTTTTTTTTCTATTTGTAAAACACTTAATTTTGGTCTATATAACATGTATTGATGGTTCTCTGGTGAAAAATGTGCATAGATTTTGTTTTACACACCTAGTTGTAGGCCATAATTATGCTACCCATCAAAACCGCTCGTTTTGAGAGGCGGAGTTCTTTGATGCAAATTAACCCCTTCTCACCACGCCCCCTGACGCAGAGTCAGCATTTGCCCTGTGGCGCATAAATGCTTTGTAGTTTTTAAGCTTTCATCGTGCACTTTGGACATTGATGACCGGCACTAGCCATCTGTTTTGAGGGACTTTTACCAAAACACAACATCTCAGGTGATATAGCGAGACCAACGCAATCCCCTTGTTTTATTTAATAAGGAAACTATCCTGGTGGACGAGAGAAAGGACTATTCCATATCATGTTAATACTACCACTGCTACTGCTTGGAACACTTGTAAACAATGGAGGCTCAAGCCGGCCAGTAAACCACGCTACAAGCAACATTGATTATATTACTAGCTGGTCCATTGCCAAACACAGTAGGCACTTATCCAATTAAAAGTAGTTTTTAGGAAAATCATTCTTGATTTTTGCGCAGGACGGTGACGATACTGTCTTACGTTAGAAGGCTAAGATAGCTACACAACAACTCGAGATAACAATGCTAACGTATCACATTTGTAGCCCACTGTTATCGTTTCATTGTCTACTCCATTGCCATAAATAGCACGCCATTAAAAGTGTTGTTACGGAAAATCAGTGTTTTTGTGAAAGTTTGTGAGAAGCAGGACTCTTAGCACACACTCGAAGCGACTTCTTCCAAGTTGAAGGCGCAATACCACAAATCACAAAAGTTAAAAGTAAGGCAATTTTTACTTCAGATAAGGCTGAAAGTTAGTTTAGTGACTTGTGCTGGTTAAAACAACTAATAACGGCATTTTCGGTCTTGGTGTCATACTTGATCGTACCTCGTTTGGACTACAAATGCTCGAACGAAAAATTAAATGGCGCATTCACGCAAAGACCTTTGGGGGTAAGCCATCGCCATATTTAGAGATATCTGCAGACATCACATGTGGCAAAACATTACAAAAGGAGCAAATTCCAAACAGGTCGTTTGACAGAAGTGTGAAGAAAGGCAAGATTGTTTTGTAAATATCTCCACAAAGCCTCTATGGTTTGAATTTAATTTGGTTTTGATTTGTTGGGACTTATGCAGATGTCAAATATACAACAATTGGTACCAACAGGTAAGCACGGGGGCACAGGGGTTAGTGCATGTGCCTCACAATACAAAGGTCCTGGGTAGTCCTGGGTTCAATCCCGGACTCAGGATCTTTCTGGGTGGCGTTTGCATGTTCTCCCCGTGACTGCGTGGGTTCCCTCCGGGTACTCCGGCTTCCTCCCACCTCCAAAAACATGCACCTGGGGATAGGTTGATTGGCAACACTAAATTGGCCCTAGTGTGTGAATGTGAGTGTGAATGTTGTCTGTCCATCTGTGTTGGCCCTGCGATGAGGTGGCGACTTGTCCAGGGTGTATCCCGCCTTCCGCCCGAATGCAGCTGAGATAGGCTCCAGCACCCACCGCGACCCAAAAGGGACAAGCGGTAGAAAATGGATGGAAGGTAAGGAAAGGTGGTTTTGCAATATAAATCCCCTTTAAAAGACATGTTGCATGTTAAAATTGTTGTTTTGTTAGATACCGATCAAAATTGATTTCAATAATTTTCAAACGTTATGTAAGGTTACAGGACTGAAATATTTGCAAACATAAATGATGCAATGATTGGAAGCAACCATATATGAATTGTTTCTGCCTGAGTGCAGCTGGGATAGGCTCCAGCTCCCCGCCCCCAAGTGAAAATGGATGGATTTAAACGGTGTTTAAATCTCCAGTATGGCACATAACACAGTCGGGTAATGTTTGCTACTCATCGTGGACTGCAACACCCAGATGGGACAGCAATGTGCCATGCTGCACTTGTGGTATTTTGGCCAGTTTACCATGGCCCTTTATCTTTAATAGGATGTGTGACTTATACAGTACAGGCCAAAGGTTTGGACACACCTTCTCATTCACAACACAACTGATGGTCCCAACCCCATTGATAAAGCAGGACGTTCCACTAATAAACCCTGATAAGGCACACCTGTGAAGTGAAAACCATTGCAGGTGACTACCTCTTGAAGCTCATCAAGAGAATGCCAAGAGTGTGCAAAGCAGTAATTAGAGCAAAGGGTGGCTATTTTGAAGAAACTACATTATAAAACATTGTTTCAGTTATTTCACCTTTTTTTGTTATGTGTTTGTTCATAGTGTTGATGCCTTCAGTTACAATCTACAATTAGTCATGAAAATAAAGAAAACACATTGGCCTGTACTGTATATGTCGAGCTGTACAAACCTGTGTATGTATGAAGCAAGACAAACTGAATAGTATTTAATATCCCGGAGACTTGGCTTCATTGGGACGTTAAAGTGACTAAAACGGCAATGGCAGCCAATACAAAGAGTAATTATTTTTTTACAGCACTCGGCAAACTCTGTGAATTTGGGAACAGGACCAAGTGGGAACTCATGGGTCCAATTGTTGAAATTGCTCCCACTCCATGCTGCTGCCAATACATTCCTGGGGAATCACACTGAGTGAATGCACGCCCTCACAGTGGGAAATCATTGTATGGTGTATTAACTCCCCTTTGCACTACAACAGGCCATTGACAGGTCCTCCTATGTTTACTCCTAAAAACTGCGATTGTAGGGGGTCTGTGTCCTTCTCCACAGGATGACCCAAAATGACTATCATCAGAGTTTAAAGCTCTTTACGCAGTCAGACCGGCACCCTAGAAACAACATAAGCTACCCTGCTCAGTTCAGGTACTGTTATCCAAAAACGTAGTTCTTGCTGGAGCTGCTTTTTTCAAAATAGGCAAACTTTCAAGAACTGCTGTGCTTTAGATTAGGCAGATGTCAAACATATTTGGCCATAAAGCAAATGTTGCCAATGCACGTAATGCACTCCAATGGGTAATTTGTCACTGTGATTGTGATTGCTCGCCTCCACTCAGAGTAGCTTGTGTAAGAAGAGAAGTACGTGAATTAAGACACTGCAAATTAATGGAGCAAGCAAGTGTGATGGATAGGGAGGGAACAGGAAAGCCCTCATTAACAAGGCTCTTTATTTCAAGTGTTGTGGAGGACAAGCAATTATTTCCTGCCAGCCTGAATGAATGCAGCGGATAAAAACACACTTGAGTGGAAAGAGAGGGCAATACAACTAGGAGACAACCATAGACAACACAACACCCACCCGCTGACTTGTTCAATATTCAGCCAATAACCACATTTACAAAGCACTAGAGTGGGCCCAACTCCTTGTCCTCAAGTAAAACGTTATTCAGAAATCCAATGACTAAACCCCATTTTTTTGCTGATCTTTTTAGGGCTACTGGCAATATCTGCTCTGTGCGTCATTATGATCTCAGGTTGAACTATTCGAAATTCTCCTTTGAGGTTAAGCACTTGCCATTCAATTCTCTACCAAAACACAATCTAAAGAACATCGGGCTAACCTTGCGTTCACTGCGGAACAAATTGTCCTGCTACATATTCCTAAGAGCCAGCATCCTCTGCAGTAGGGTGGCGCTATATACGATATAAATAGACCTGGGCGATAAATCGGTTTTACTAATACATTTTAGTTTTTTTGTTGCAGACTATTTCAAGTGGAACCGCACTTTTTTGGGGAATTTTTCCCATATTTGTTCATTCACAAGAACACATTTTTCTTTGTGTATACATTCTAAATATTGAATAAATGCAATCAAAAGTCTGCTTACAATGGAGCCTCTGGAGTTGCTCTATTCTGCCTATAAAAGCCCTTAAATAACATCCAAACAATTCCATTAAGGTTGTATATAAATGCTGTAAGTATATATGTAATGTAGTGACGGGCACATTAATAACATTTAATATTTACGTGTTTGGATCATTTTAAACATATGTGGCTCATTGATTTAAGAAACACATCAAAACGGTCACTTTTTTCAACGTCACTGATTATTACTCACTACAGACTTCATGAAAGCCTACAAACATAAAACATAGCACTTACTGTACAATGTCTGCTGTCACTAGGATGCCAACTAATAGAATCTTATTTTATGGGGACGGCGTGGCGAAGTTGGTAGAGTGGCCGTGCCAGCAATCGGAGGGTTCCTGGTTACTGGGGTTCAATCCCCACCTTCTACCATCCTAGTCACGTCCGTTGTGTCCTTGGGCAAGACACTTCACCCTTGCTCCTGATGGCTGCTGGTAGCGCCTTGCATGGCAGCTCCCACCATCAGTGTGTGAATGTGTGTGTGAATGGGTGAATGTGGAAATACTGTCAAAGCGCTTTGAGTACCTTGAAGGTAGAAAAGCGCTATACAAGTATAACCCATTTATCATATATCATTTATTTATCTTATTTTCCTGTTTTCCATGAAACATGACTCATAATTAGAGATGTCCGATATTATCGGCCAATAAATGCTTTAAAATGTAATATCAGAAATTATCGGTATCAGGTGAGAAGCTCTGCCATCCGGGGGGAGCTCAAAGTAAAGCCGCTGCTCCTCCACATCGAGAGGAGCCAGATGAGGTGGTTCGGGCATCTGGTCAGGATGCCACCCGAACGCCTCCCTAGGGAGGTGTTTAGGGCATGTCCGACTGGTAGGAGGCCACGGGGAAGACCCAAGACACGTTGGGAAGACTATGTCTCCCGGCTGGCCTGGGAACGCCTCGGGATCCCCCGGGAGGAGCTGGACGAAGTGGCTGGGGAGAGGGAAGTCTGGGCTTCCCTGCTTAAGCTGCTGCCCCCGCGACCCGACCACGGATAAGCGGAAGAAGATGGATGGAGTTTCAAAAAGTAACATTTATGACTTTTTAAAACGCCACCAATAAACCTTAAAGGCACTGCCTTTGCGTGCCGGCCCAATCACATAATATCTACGGCTTTTCACACACACAAGTGAATGAATGCAAGGCATACTTGGTCAACTGCCATACAGGTCACCCTGAGGGTAGCCGTATAAACAACTTTAACACTGTTACAAATATGCGCCACACTGTGAACCCACACCAAACAAGAATGGCAAACACATTTCGGGAGAACATCCGCACCGTAACACAATAGAACAAATACCCAGAACCCGTTGCAGCACTAACTCTTCGGGGACGCTACAATATACACCCCCCGCTAAAATAAAAGCGAAACTTGGTTTGAATTATCCCTGTTATTTTTTTTCATTGGATTATTTAAGTAGGGGAAACAATTTGGAAGAAAATTGTAAACCAATTTTTATGTAAAAATATCTGAAGTTTTATGTTTAGGCCATATTACCCAGACCTAGATCTAAAGGATACAAATGTGCCAACAATAGAGCTTTTAATACTATCGCTACATCGTGATAATGCATGTTGAGACATTCTAGCTGTGTCCCAGAAAATTTGACAGCGAAGGCGTCCTCAATGCAATGCAGCATCCTCGCAAGCTGCTAATGTTGCTCCACAGTGCATCAATAATTAATAATCCCCGTCTTCGTGGCGGCCAATAATTTATTTTTTTTACAAGTATCATCATCACTTGAGGACTACAGGACAAGGAATTGCTAAACATGCTACACTACACACCGTGGGAGAATACTCAAAAGAATAGCAAACTGCTAATCTAGAGCTCCTGAATGTAAACAAAGGTGGAAGGCTTGATACAAATATTGACAGTGATGATACCACGTATATTATCAGTTAATGGTTGATATTTCAGTGATCAGATCAACATTTTTTGTATCCCAAAATCGTTTGTAATTGTTAGAAACTCAGGAAAAAACAGTCAATAGCTTTTGCTGTGAATTATTTTGCACTATTGACTTATACATTTTGTAAAAGGGAATATGGAAATAATTTTAATATTTAATCGATGTTACACCGCTATTCTGTGTTTTGTCTGATTACATTTGTGATCAAACAATAAATCATGCAATAATCTAGAACATAGGTATGACCAATACTGCCTCTGTAATTACTTAGTATTGGATCAATACCCACATTTATAGTATTGCCCAAAAACTAATGAAAGGCATCCAAACAACGGAAGACTAAGTGCCTATTACATTTTCACAGAAGTGTAGATGGATCACGTTACAGCAGAAAGTAGCCAGCTTTTAACAGTCAATTAGCAAGTAGATTAATAGCAGTTTAAAGGAAAAATACAACTAGAAATGAAACATTATGATTCAGCAGCTAAATAAAGACTTTTTTAAACTAGTTTTGAAATGGCTCTATTATCATTTGTATGCCGGATAATATTTTCTGATATAGAGTACAGGCCAAACGTTTGGACACACCTTCTCATTTCAATGGGTTTTCTTTATTTTCATGACTATTTACATTGTAGATTGTCACCGTAGGTGACTGAAAGTGACAATCTACAATGTAAATGCAGTAAATTATTTAGCTGCTGAATCCTAATGTTTCATTTCTAGCTGTATTTTTCCCTTAAACTGCTATTAATCTACTTGCTAATTGACTGTTAAAAGCTGGCTACTTTCTGCTGTAACGTGATCCATCTACACTTCTGTGAAAATGTAATAAGCACTTAGTCTTCCGTTGTTTGGATACCTTTCATTAGTTTTTGGGAAATTCTATAAATGTGGGTATTGATGCAATACTAAGTAATTACAGAGGCAGTATTGGTCATACCTATGTTCTAGATTATTGAATGATTTATTGTTTGATCACAATTGTAATCAGACAAAACACAGAATAGCGGTGTAACAACATCGATTAAATATTAAAATGATTTCCATATTCCCTTTTACAAAATGTATAAGTCAATAGTGCAAAATAATTCACAGCAAAAGCTATTGACAGTTTTTTCCTGAGTTTGTAACAATTACAAACAATTTTGGGATACAAAAAATGTTGATCTGATCACTGAAATATCAACCATTAACTGATAATATACGTGGTATCATCACTGTCAATATTTGTATCGAGCCTTCCACCTTTGTTTACATTCAGGAGCTTTAGTTTAGCAGTTTGCTATTCTTTTGAGTATTGAAGGTGACTGAAAGTGACAATCTACAATGTAAATAGTCATAAAAATAAAGACAACCCATTGAATGAGAAGGTGTGTCCAAACTTTTGGACACACATATTTACATTGTAGATTGTCACTTTCAGTCACCTTCAGTGACAATCTACAATGTAAATAGTCATGAAAATAAAGAAAACCCGTTAAATGAGAAGGTGTGTCCAAATGTTTGGCCTGTACTGTATATCATTATCGCAAGAGGCTGCAACATACATCACAATCTAGATTTCCATGTATCCTTACTCTGGACATTTGTGTTTTGTGTAACAGGACTATTTTTTTTATTTTTTTTAAATGTAGCTTGGGCAAAAGAACAAAAACAAATGTCTACTGCAGAGGATGCTGGTTCTCAAGAAAATATATAAGCAAGCTAATTACAGGTATTAAAAAATACCACCAGAGTTTGTGCCAAATTTACAATATGAAGAGGCTATAGGTGGTCGTTTAGCAACAAAATATCTCTACAATGTGCTGACAACGAATGATCTTCATTCATCCATCGGTTTAAACACTTTATGTATTATACAGTATAGACGCAGAGAAGGCCGAACCAAATTAGAGTGTAATTAAGCAGAGCTCTGTAGTGGAACTGTTTTTTTATGCATTAACAAGCTATTTAAAATGCCTGCATAATCTGTGAATGTTGGATGTTAATCTCTAGAATGACTTGAGGGTTGCTTAGCCCAAGAGCATGAATATCCTTCAAAGCAAAATGGTTCATGCTGCTTCAACATTAATTGTGTGATACAAAACAAGTCACACCAACGTGGGTGCATTTCTTTGTACAGGACTTTTTTTTTTTTTTTTTCCTTGGATGTCACATTGAACACAGCCTTAGAAATAAAACTGGAACTGCATCAGAACCCCGTGTCATCTGCAAAAGGTTGGTCGTCATAGCGTATAAGCAATTGGATAAAGTAAAGTGTGCGTGTGCTAGGAGGGTTGAAATGAGGTCAGCACCTGATGAAAAGGAGCCCAGTGGTACTTTTCATTCCCATCACAGTCATTATATAACATACATCACTTTTTTTCTTCTTTTCTTTTTTAGTAGCGACTGACGTTACGACACAATGTAGTATTGCGGTACAATGTGATATTCTGCATAGTTCACTGAAAAATTTAAAATGTAGCTTAAAATACAAGTTGTTTTATGCACACTAGATGACAGTAATAATGAATTGCAGCCCTTTGAGACTCTTGTGATTAAGGGCTGTATAAATAAACTTTGATTGATGATTTGATTGAATTGGACAAACAGAGTAAAAAAAACTATTCAAATGAGCCAATTCTATTTATTGTAATTGTACAATAAGTGCATCAAGCTTTGATAATCAAGACTACATTTCCTGCAATTGGGTGCATGTCTACACTATATTTTACTTTTAGATTTATTCTCATTTCCCAACCTCTTTAGGCTGTGTTTTTGACACTTACATGTCCCATGTAATATACCACAGAATGTGTAGTTGTTCTAAGTCAGGGGTGTCCAAAGTGCGGCCCGGGGGCCATTTGCAGCCCGCAGCTAATTGTTTACCGGCCCGCCACACATTCTTGATATGCTATTGCAAAAATAAAAAATAAACATTACAAAAAGTGGAATGAGGTGAAATCTAACTAGAAAAAGTTGCAATGTTGACACAAAGCTGCCATTCAGGCTGCTTTTTTTCTTTTGTCTATCTTTATTTTTCTTTTTTTGCCATTGCTTAAAAAAAAAAAAAAAATCAATGTTATAATGAATTATTGACCTATTCAAGGCTCCAATTATTTCAAATATTTCACTTTAAAATGTTTTATGTGGAAAATATTGCATATATTGTGTGGTTGCCATACAAAAACATCAACGTTTTCTTTGACAAAAGAGCATAAAACAAACAAAATAATAGTTCAAACGTAAAATCGACTGATATATCTGAAGTTGATCTCGTAACTTAAGTGTTGAAAGTAAAAAAAACCTAATACAAATGTATCACTTTGAGTGGGGCACCTTTTGGATCCTAAATATATTTAATGGGATTTTATTTATCTTTTCACTGTGAATACTCAAAAATAACAATGAATTAATATCAATGGTGTCTTGCATTATTGATGTTTTTAAGGCTCTAATTACTTCACATCAAAGATTGCTTTTTGAATGTTTTGGGCAGTGGGGGAAATACTGCATATTTCAGTTTTATTATAAAAAACAAAGTTGTCTTGACAGAAAAGGCATAAAACCTTTTTTATTTGTTTTATTTTATATCAACCTGAAGTTGATATACTGTAGAGATTTACTGTAAGCGTTAAATAAGATAATAAAATAATAATTTGACTTGTTTTTAACATTTTAATGACTTTGTGGTCCCCGGGAGCCGTAAAGGTAAAAAAAAAAAAAAAATCCATATATTTTGTTATGATTTGAAAATGAAAACTATCAAAATGGCCCCTGCGTGCTTTAAGTTTTTCGTGTTCGGCCCTCAGTGGAAAAAGTTTGGACACCCCTGTTCTAAGTAGATAATTTCTGACATTATTATCGTTAAAAATGCAATGTGAAATTCTATAACATGCAAGCAAAGAACCCACTTTGAAACTCTACCCTGTAGTTATGTGCCCTCGGGTAAAATACTTCCGCTGTTGTGACCTATTTTTACAATTTGTATACCTTCCTGCTGGCTACAAAATACTCTAGGAGGCGACAACAAATAAACTAGCGAGATGGTTAGCTAAGTAGAAAGCTTATTTCAGTGCTCCTGATTGTCTACTTGTCCTGCAACTCAGTGTGGCAAGTAGGCAAGAGGAACAGTGAGTACCTGCGGCTAAGGCGAGTGTTTAACAAATTTTGTTTTGAACGTATTTTTATTGATATTTCATGTAAAAAATGTGGAATTTATATATTTTTTGACATGAAAATGAATGTTTAAAACATGCCTGCGCTTTGGGTAGTGGAGGCGTCATTCTTGAGTTACAATCGTCCAAATACTATATTCTAGACATTAAAAGCAAGGGCGGAAAAAGGCAACCATTTCCAGATCAACACCGTATGAAAAAAATAGTCAACAACAGAAGGAGATAACGTCCGCAGGAACCTACCACATAGCGAAGGACATACACTATTTGATTTCCTATTATGCAGCTAATTTTTATTTGACAGTTATTGAAATATCTTGTGTGACATCAAGCACAAAAGTGCACTTTATTGGTTTTTAACTATTGTAGCGGCGTTCTGTACATAAAGTGCACTTTAATTTAGTGTTGTTTTGATATGTCATCTTGGTGACATCATTCACAAAAGTGCACTAATAGCTTGTTTTAAAATGTCTCTGACAATCTTGCACTTTCTGTTTTGGAAATGTCATGAATGTTTGTGCCACTGCTTAATAACTGTTTAATATATACAGTTTTGCCTGCCGATATTATCGGCCGATAAATGCTTTAAAATGTAATATCGGAAATTATCAGTATAGTTTTTTTTTATTATCGGTATGGTTTTTTTGTTTTTTAATTAAATCAACATGAAAAACACAAGATACACTTATAATTAGTGCACCAACCCAAAAAACCTCCCTCCCCCATTTACACTCATTCACACAAAAGGGTTGTTTTGGGGCAGTATGGCGTAGTGGGTAGAGCGGCCGTGCCAGAAACCTGAGGGTTGCAGGTTCGCTCCCCGCCTCTTACCATCCAAAAAAAAAAATCGCTGCTGTTGTGTCCTTGGGCAGGACACTTCACCCTTGCCCCCGGTGCCGCTCACACCGGTGAATGAATGATGAATGAATGAGTTGTAAAAATTAATGATGGGTTCTCACTTCTCTGAAGCGCTTTGAGTGTCTAGAAAAGCACTATATAAATCTAATCCATTAATTAATTATTAATTTCTTTCTGTTATTAATATTCTGGTTCCTACATTATATATCAATATACACTACCGTTCAAAAGTTTGGGGTCACCCAAACAATTTTGTGGAATAGCCTTCATTTCTAAGAACAAGAATAGACTGTCAAGTTTCAGATGAAAGTTCTCTTTTTCTGGCCATTTTAAACGTTTAATTGACCCCACAAATGTGATGCTCCAGAAACTCAATCTGCTGAATGGAAGGTCAGTTTTGTAGTTTCTGTAACGAGCTAAACTGTTTTCAGATGTGTGAACATGATTGCACAAGGGTTTTCTAATCATCAATTAACCTTTTGAGCCAATGAGCAAACATATTGTACCATTAGAACACTGGAGTGATAGTTTCTGGAAATGGGCCTCTATACACCTATGTAGATATTGCACCAAAAACCAGACATTTGCAGCTAGAATAGTCATTTACCACATTAGCAATGTATAGAGTGTATTTCTTTAAAGTTAAGACTAGTTTAAAGTTATCTTCATTGAAAAGTACAGTGCTTTTCCTTTAAAAATAAGGACATTTCAATGTGACCCCAAACTTTTGAACGGTAGTGTATAACAATACAGTCTGCAAGGGATACAGTCCGTAAGCACACATGATTGTGCGTGCTGCTGGTCCACTAATAGTACTAACCTTTAACAGTTAATTTTACTCATTTTCATTCATTACTAGTTTCTATGTAACTGTTTTTATATTGTTTTACTTTCTTTTTTATTCAAGAAAATGTTTTTAAGTTGGTAGAGTGGCCGAGCCAGCAATCGGAGGGTTGCTGGTTACTGGAGTTCAATCCCCACCTTCTACCATCCTAGTCACGCCCGTTGTGTCCTTGGGCAAGACACTTCACCCTTGCTCCTGATGGCTGCTGGTCAGCGCCTTGCATGGCAGCTCCCGCCATCAGTGTGTGAATGTGTGTGTGAATGGGTGACTGTGGAAATACTGTCAAAGCGCTTTGAGTACCTTGAAGGTAGAAAAGCGCTATACAAGTATAACCCATTTATCATTAATCATTTATTTATTTTATTAATTTTTAAAAAAAGGACCTTATCTTCACCATACCTGGTTGTCCAAATTAGGCATAATAATGTGTTGATTCCACGACTGTATATATTGGTATCGGTTGATATCGGTATTAAAGAGTTGGACAATATCGGAATATCGGATATCGGAAAAAAAGCCCTAGTTTTGGTCAATTGACTTAGTTGTGATTTCCCTCTCTGCATGAAAGTTTAAAATGAGCATATATTAATGCAGTATGAACAAGAATGTTTTAATGTAGACGCATAGAATCATCATACTGGTGTGATACTATGCATCAAGTGTTAATTCAAGGCTAAGGCAAAATATCGAGATATATATCGTGTATCGTGACATGGCCTAAAAATATCGAGATATTAAAAAAAGGCCATATTGCCCAGCCCTATACCAAAGTATACATTAAAACTGGTAACCGGGTCGTGTCTAGTCATGAACAAAATAACTGTATTTAACATTAACATTTCAGAACAAGTATTTGAATACTGATATTGGTATAAAATGTTATAGCGTGTGCTTTGGCCCGGTATTCATAAAATGTTTTGTTATAATTTTAACAGATGTCAGCGATATAAAATTTAAAAAAACATATTCCAGCACTAAGAAAATCATCTCTGCAAGGCAAATACCCATTTAGAATCTTCCCTCGTCATATAACAGCGGTTGTTATTGTGAGGAAGCGAACCGTCTAATTTGACTCCTCAATATATACACAATAAGAGCACACAAACCTGGTTCATTCAGAGTTATATGGTCTACTTAATATTTGTGGTCAATATATTCTGATGTCGGGCACTGCGGCACCATTCCAATTGAGGATGACACTTTAGATACACTGGGGAAAGCAAGAGACACGGTCTGAGACACAGGGATAGGAGATTTGTTATGCACACGGCCCTCATAACATTCCATCAGCTTATCTCATTCACTGTCACTGAGAAATATTGCAATTCATTCTTGTGGCAAGCACAGCAGCGGCTCTTCATTTCACCTAACCAGTATGGTGGTCTTTGGATTGTGCTAGTGTTTGATTTCCTTTGCAAGCATGGCGCTGGAATAGAAGAGACTGGCTGTCTCCCGCTTACTGGATAATGATGTGCTTCGTTCTGCTCTCCAGACCCTAGGGACTCTTGGCTAAATGAGCACATCCTCCTTGAAGCCATCCATACCCACTATTCTACAACACACATATTTCACCTGTTCACTCTTTGTAAGCTTCCACAGGTTTCAACAAGTGGTGACTCCACACATAAATGCCCTGGTTCATTATCCCGCTTGTCCTCATAAGCCTTTTTATTCATTCTCCGAGACTCCTTTGCCGTTACACAGAGATGCTTGTTTTATCTTTGCCCTGGATGGGAGGTGCTGCACTTTATTGCTCAAGACTTGTCACTGTTGTTTGGTTGTTAAATTGGCCATTGCATGAAATCACTCACATTCTGCCAAACTCCATGACGCAATTAGGAACTTTTAAAATCTGGCAATTACCATGTAATGATTAGGGCATTCTCCACACCCCGCCCCCTGTTTAGGATTTTAGTGCAGATGCTGACTATGCTGGATAAGCAAGGGCGTCCTTCGAGCAGTGCATGGTGCGGGGGAAGGGAGTGAGTGCTCGGAAGTAGAAACATAAATTGAGTGCCAGCATGTCTCTCTTATGTAATGCCATTGTTCTAGGCAATGTGACTTAATGTGGATTATGATGAGTCAATTACATTAATGTAAAAGACCAAAAAATGGTACACAGGCCACTCTAGGTCACCAATAAATCTCAAGGACACAGAGTCAAATGGCCCTTGTTGTAACTGGTGGATCAGCGTCAGGTCATCTTCATTCCGAGTTGACATTCAGTACAGTTGCATGCACTAGAGCTACGCGATCTACTGGTATTATACTTAGTACTTATTTTGAAAAGCGGTATATATTTGAGACAATACCGCCATGCTGGAATTAGAGCCTCATGTAAACAAACGGACATTTGACAGAGAAGTATGAAATCTTACAGAACAAATTGTAGCAGTAATCTGATGAGAACATGCAACTCAATGTGTTGTTTCTAGTTTTCAAATTGCATGCATCTCTTATATATAGTAAATCAATGTATGTTTCAAACGCTAATGTGACAGCAAATATAAAAGTTACCGTAATATTGGTGAGGTACAAAAATCATGTATGACATTGCCTTATTATATATTATGGATTCATTGAACACATTAATACATTTTTGATTAGTGTCATAACATGCCACAACAAAACAATTATTTTTTTTATTAAAATTTGAAATATGAAAAACAAGTCAAAAGGACCTATTAATCTGACTGGATAGTAATATAATGTGACTTGTTTTATCGTCAACCTAAATCCATTAATCTATTATCTTTACCACTTCTCACAAGCCAAAGTTGTGTTAACATTTTGTAATTACAGTCCATATCATAGGAGTATTTCCCTCAACCATTTGCTTTTTACCCCTATATTTTACCAACAACCACAATTCCTTGTACTTGCATTGCAATTCTGTTGAAAACACATTTGCACATAGGATGGCAAAGATCAAACTATAGCCTCTGAATAATGATTGAAGCAATTTGAAATGTATGAGCATGAGGAAAAGAGAGGTAACATAACATTGCAGCAGTCAGAGACTGAGGTATCTTAAAAGTTCCCGTGATGCCTACCATTTATCAGCTTTAGAGGGATCCTAATGGTTTCTCCCTGGGCCCCAGGGCTGCCAGAGGTGCACACCAAACATTGCCACAAAGCAAACTGATGTACAACTACACACTAACGTTCACACAGCAGTTTTGAATGGGATTGTGTTGCATAGAGGATGCTAATTGCCCTCAGGGCTTTTACCTTAGCTGTGGGGTCAGGTGCAAAAGGCAGAGGGTTTTCTTGTTTAAGAGTCAGAGAAGAGTGAGGCTCAATTTAGCCTACTTGGGTATCGAGTTACATCACTGAGCTGGACTGGGTCAACAGGTTCGTTAGCTGCACACGGATGGGGGAGGGACTGTCACAGCCGGAGTTTGCCCTTGTTAGAACACAACACACATTCTTGCCTCTATTAGCAAAAATTAACATGCATGACCTACAGTTAACTAGTTTAACCTCTAGCCGGAGTGAGACGAGTGCAATTCCAACTTGTCAGGGTGTGAGCTTCTCCCTTTCTATTCTGAAATGCATGTTCTACTACTTCAAGATATACAGTCATATAGCTATAGCTTTACTCTGCATTGTGGTGGGATCGACCCCAAATTGCATTAGCTCGCTTTCTCCTGCTGAATTGCTTTAGGACAAGCAATTTGTTAATTGATTCAAATCGGCATGATTGCTTTAAAAGTGCCGAACACAGGACTTAAAAATAGCTACCTTTCTATGCAGTCACACCACAATTACAGTCTGCAGTGGAAATACTCAAAGGTCAAACATAATCCATTCAGAGAGAAGATGGTCAAAAGCTGATTTGTTGCTGTAGAAATTTCTTAGGCCAGATTTTAACATACGGTCTTACAAGTGAAAGTAAAACACTGTTGAGACGTAAAACCAAACCAATTTATGTTCTGAAAACTGAAAGAGACCGTGCCTAATGTGTTGACAGCTAAAGTAATGTCATGCATAATTTATTGTGACTCTGAGGCCCCTTTCTACACTAACCGGCTAAGGTTATTCAGGGTAAATCCCACCTAACCTTATCCGTGTCCACACACAATAGTCGTTCAAGACCCCTCACCCCCTCGGTCCGCCGGCGCAACGCGACCATGTACGCATGCATGACAAAAATGCACGCGTCATAGTCACCTCTGACCTGCAAGTGTATCCTTACCCTTTATTTTAATGTAGACTACTGCTACATTTATTTTATCAGTAAACCTTGCTTGCCTCACCATCAGCAGCTGTTAGACTAGCCCTATTGTAGCGACTCACAACTGAGCGTATCCAAAACCGTCGCTCAACCGTCTGAGATGTGTTGTGTCCGAAACAGCTGCAATCGCGCGTTTGCTTCTCTTAAGGTATTCATGTGTGATTTCCACACAGGCATGTCCGGATGACTTGTCTCCACGTCCATGCCTCCTTGTCTTTCTGGCGTCACTTCCTCTCCAAACTCAGTTTGTAAACGATCAATGAGTCCATACTAAGCTAAGAGCCGGAGATTCAAGAAATAGACGGCGCACTTACCCGTGTAAAAATTGTCTGAGGAGAGGGACCTTAAATGGTGATTTAGTGTATCTGAAACGAGGCTTAGGCTAAATAATTATTCGTTTAAGGGATTATCCGGTTTAGTGTAGACATAGCCTGAGAGGTACAGTATGTTTCCTTAAAATTGTCATCATGTAGCATTAAAAAATATATACATTTAAGTATGAGCAGTGTCATGTATTTTATATTGTTTTCTAAAGATTTAAAAGTCACTTATGTTTATGAGTAAATACTACAAAAGCAGACACTTAGGGTTGGTCTGGGGGTGGGGTGTAATGAAAAGTTGTTAAACGCAATAGAACGCTAAATAAAATATTTCATGAAAAGAGCAAGACGAAGATCCAGACATAGCCTTAAGTGTCTGCCATTAAGTGTGGAGTATGTTTATTTTAGCCCCAGCTCCTGATCAAATACAGCGGGGGAGAAGAAAGCTAATTAGGACCCAGGGTTTCCTCACACTTACTTTTCTCTGGCACACTGCCCAAACATACCGAGCGAGGGCTGGCCAAGTATCTTGTCCACCTATTAAGACGCCTATTAAGTTTCACTTTTATCGGTCCGAGGGAACGATGCCATTCCCTTGACTGATGTAGCTCTTGGACAGTCTCCTCTCACTCATTATTTCAATGCCTGCTGAAAATTGCACAAAAGTAAAGCCATTGAACTAGAACCTGGAGATATTCACATCTACTCTGAGTTCACAAATTAATCAACATAGCTCACAAATTAATCAACATAGGTCAACCCAAAACCCAAATGCAAAACAGGCCTTGAACCACCTTTATCGGCAAAGCTTTGCAAATGTGATGTAGCAATGTAATTCAAAATTAAGTGTAGGTGAGGGAAATTAGTAACTTCTTGCTGCAGACTTATTCCAAGCTGTTTTTCTAAGTGCATTCAAGAAAGTTTGAGATGCTGCATGCAAAGTTTCTGCAAGCCGTTCCTCTAAAATCATCAACATTCCAGGAACACCATTTCAATGTATGGCCCTGTTTACACTGCACACCAAATCTGATTTGTTTGCCCTCAAGTGACACAAATCACATGTCCAAAGTGCTTCAAATCTGATCTTTTCGCATCAGATTCAGGCCACATCGGGAGGTAGTCCAAATCCGATTGGAATCTGATATTTTCAAATGGGACTTCAATCTAAATGCGCAATGCGACCTGAATGCTACCCATGTGTGACGTTTTCGTCAGCTTTGGGTGAGCTACGTCATTGATGTGCGCGGGGGAAAGCGCAGCAAACCAGCAGAAGTGGATATTTGATCACAACAATCGGTTTCGGTGAGCAAAGTGTATTTGCGACAGCTGAATTTTTGATGCATCATTTGTCAATATTGCACAAATAATAGGCTATATGTAATATATGAATATATATTTAAAAAAAATAGTGTTTGTTGAAGGACCAAAATTGACGCTGTGGTGCATTTGCTTACATCAGGGGTTTCAAACTCATTTTAAATGGGGGGCCACATGGAGAAAAATCTACTCCAAGTGGGCCGGACTGGTAAAATCACGGCACGATAACTCTAAAATAAAGACAACATCAGATTGTTTTCTTTGTTTAAAAATAGAACAAGCACATTCTGAAATTGTACAAATCATAATGTTGTTGGGGTTTTTTTTCTACACTTACACGTTGCGGTTAATAGTATTTTATCTTTATTTGTCATAATTTATATTTTCTGAATAAATTATGTGATAATGTTCATCGGTCAACTCATTGGTGTTCATTTTCAATCAAGATAAAAAAATATCAAAATCAAATTACAGGTTGTTATTTATGTAGTTTGCTCATTTTCCTCGACTGGTGCATTAACATCCTGTGGGTTTTTTTGTGTTTTTATTTTTTTTACATATGTAGCATCTACAAAGATACAAAGAATTGCTATTGCGACATCCAGTGGACCCATTTAGAACAGCAGTTTCTTTCATTCAAAAATGTTGACAAATTTTTATACTTAGTAAACTCATCCCGCGGGCCGGATAAAACCTGTTGGGCCGTACGTTTGACACCCTTAGCTTACATGATAGTTGAAAAAAAAGAAGTGTGGAGGCGACTTATTTTATTTTGTAGTATTAGTGATTTCCTACCGGTCAACTTCCTTTGTTTTCACTTTATAAAGGGGCGCATCCAAGTGACGTCGAGGCCACATTAGGCCCTGTGCGCGTTTATACTGGAGTCTGATAAAAATCTAATTTTACTTGCAGAGCAAACAGCTGGGAAAAAAATCTAATTTAACAACAATCAGATTTGGGCCACTTTGGTCTGCAGTGTAAACGTAGTCTCAGAGTGTGTTTCACAAAAGTAGTATCCATTGAAAAACTAGGATGATCATGACAAGTTATGTTTTGCAGGTTATCCCCCGCCCACCAATGAACGGCACTCAAAGAGCATCTCGTTCACAGAGCAAAACAGTAAAGAAATACCATTAACAAACAGACAGCTGACATGCGGATACGACAACATCACAGAAAAAAAATGCCCCTGCCAATCTTCAGCGGATATAATTGAATTCAGCGGGAAGCACTGGCACTCATTAAAATGAAAGGCCACCCAAGCGCCTCACAATTGCTTGATTCAAAGGTTCTGTTCTTAGATCAAACAGAAATATAGTATATGACAGGCACTTCAGTGATGTCACAAGCCACATCGAAACTGGGCTTTTGCCAAAGCACTATGACAGGACGACTACAGCACACTTATCTCCGCTTCCTGCTTTCACAAAAGCGTGCTCAGCATGCACCATCAGCTGGGGTCTAAAGCTACATGCTGCCGGGGGAAAGGACGTGGGGGAGGGGCGGCAGACAATTAAGTTGAAAGTCTATCTTCTGAATACTGGGTAAACCAACATAAGCATGCATCTCCCAGTGCTGAGGGGTACTAGCGGCCAAACCACTCATTGCAAAAAACCCACAGTGGGAAAGGTTACAATCTAATGAACTCCAAAAATGAAACCACAAGTGACTCATCTGCATTTCTGGCTCGTTGCACGACTGAGGACAAGTGCAAATAAAGTTATGCCACACACTTACTTATCATAAAAACATTTCCCTGCCAGGAAGGAGGAGGTGTCGTTAAAAAGAACCTGAAGGGAATCCCATCAAGTGACTCAGTGATTTCATTTTAGTTTCTCGTGACAAAGGTCATCACATCATTTGTCACTGCAAAATGCTTTGGCTTATAAATATTAAGTTGTAACAATTTTACCTAATGCATTCGAATAGGAGAGATCAATAGAGTTTAACTATTGAAAGAAAAACCGCAGAAAAATTAAGAAAAAACTATTTTCAGTCACTTTTGTCAAATGGAACTCTGGACATACATATTAGCGCATAGTTGCCAACCTTGAGACCTCAGAATTAGGGAGCTATTTAAAAGAGCCACAAGAAAGGGGTGTCTTATCTATATAAAACTTTTGCATTTAAGCTATTAAATAACTATTAACACATTTTACAAGACCAAATTGAACACATCATAAGTAACTGACCTTCGTCAGATGCTCATTATGAGTAATGATGAGAATTTAACAAAAGGTTGCTATTCAGTTACTCAGTAATTATTCATAATACTGTTTATAATTACTAGTAATTATTCATTACTGAGTAGAATTTGAATCTGTCATAATACAGAAGAATTGTCCGACTGTTTTTGTGGCCATGAACGCGTCACTGGCTGAGCCAAGTGTGTGGGTCTTTTGACGCAAATGAAAGAGAGCGAGCAGCTGCTGTCAATACGACATTTGTTTGTTTTGGTGTGATTACGACAGAAAGTGGACAGTTTTGTTTGATAGTGGTTTTGTTGACGTTTTAGCGTAGTAGCTGACAGTAATCAGTTTAACTCAATAAAATAATTGTCGATGCACATCCTCCTCCTCCTAAAATGTCTCGGCTGACGTCGTCATTGTTTTATCGGTTGTGACCACTTGTTGAAAATAGTACAGAATAATTTGTTACATGTTTATTTCGTTCAGAGTTTAACTTGGATTTGGATTTTGTGGGTTGCACAGATTTTCTGTTCGCACAAGCGTGCACCTTACAGGGAGCATTGGTGTGGATCAAATCTTTTTTTTTTTCCAGAGGGGGAGTTATTGAAATGATTTAAGTTATAAAATTGCATGACTTGTGTCTTTGTTTTCATTCAGATTATCATATGAATATAACAGTTATTAATGTCCGGCCCGAAACGGCGCCGAGTGAAGGATGGTAAAGCAATATGGTTGTCTGGGTGGAAATCGGGGGAAATCTGTGAGAATGGTGGTCCCGGGAGATTTTCGGGGGTGGCACTGAAATTCGGGGATCTCCCGGAAAAATCAAGAGGGTTGGCAGGTAAGCATTAGTGGTCAACTTTAGGGCACAGCATAAAAGGAAATAACGATGTTCTTTTTATGATTGGACATTGCAATTCTCTAAGACATTTATTTCACACCCGAAAAAGGGTGGAGTGCCTGCCCCAAGTGGAGGAGTTCAAATACCTCAGAGTCTTGTTCACAAGTGAGGGAAGAGTGGATTGTGAGATCGACATGCGGATCGGTGCGACGTCTTCAGTAATGCGGACGCTGTATCGATCGGTTGTGGTGAGGAAGGAGCAGAGCCGGAATGCAAAGCTCTCAATTTACCGGTCGATCTACGTTCCCATCCTCACCTATTGTCATGAGCTTTGGGTTATGACCAAAAGAACAAGATCACAGACTGCTAGTCCTCCACATCGGAAGGAGCCAGATGAGGTGGTTCGGGCATCTGGTCAGGATGCCACCCGAAAGCCTCCTAAGGAGGTGTTTAGGGCACGTCTGACCGGTAGGAGGCCACGGGGAAGACCCAGGACACGTTGGGAAGACTATGTCTCCCGGCTGGCCTGGGAACGCCTCTGGATCCCCCGGGAAGAGCTGGACGAAGTGGCTGGGGAGAGGGAAGTCTGGGCTTCCCTGCTTAGGCTGCTGCCCCCGTGACCCAATCTCGGATAAGCGGAATAAGATGGATGGATGGATTTATTTCACACACATCAGATATGAAAAAAAATCCCACTGTATCAATATTATCATTATAATTATTAAAGTCTTCATTGACTTGTTACACTTTAAACAAATGTCAATGGTCTTTCTGCTGTTATTAATAGAAGGTCCTGGTTTTCCCAAACAAAATAAAGACTAGGCCTAGCCCGATAATCATTAATTAAAATTAACTCAATTCCTCTGCCAGCATTGATAAATTGTCATGTTCCTGTGTTCGTCTTTTGCTTGCAAACAGGGTGCAAGAGGTCTCACCCCGTGCATCACTCTCAGCACCTGACCACGTTTGTTCAACTGCAGAATTAAATGAAAGGTGTAAACCCTCGTCAGTAATCCACTATTTTTGTGTCTGTGAGTGGAGGCGAGACTGCTAGCTTCTGACAACGACAGCGCCTTGCTAGTTGGTGGTGAGGAGCACCGCAAAGTGACAAAAATTAGGAGGGGAAAAAATTATTGCAAAGACAAATGTCAAATAGTGGGAATATTTCGGCTTCAAATCAATGGAGCAAAATTAGCCTATCAAGAGGATGAATGAGCCAGTAGGCCGCCATCGTCTTCACCGTATCTTTATTAGCTCCTAACCCGAATTCTTTGACTTTGCATTCCTAATGGAAATGAGAAAAAAAGGTTTCCTCCTGAATCGATCATGACAATGGTTGTGGCAGTTCAGGATGCCATGTTCTGAACTTGATAAAGAAAAGAACACAACTTTAGCACAGAGTCTTGCCTTCGGCCAAGGAAATAAGCTATTCAGAGGCCCGCAATACCCACAATGCATTGTGTTTACCATGTCACACTTTCAAGCCCTATAGTTTTCACTTATTTCTGTCAGTAGACTAAATATGGACAGCGATTAAAACTTTAACATGGCTGACGGGGTGGAAAGACAGCAGAAGTGCATTCTGAAGAGGCTTGAAAATGGTCTGTAAAAAAAATCTACGCAACATTTTAACCAAAGCACCACCATTACATGTTATATAGACCACACGGAAGTGTTTTAAATGTAAGGGAAAAAATACACTATGACCCCTTTAAAACATCACCGACAATAAAATCCTTTGTCTGCAATATATTGTGGGACAATATGTCATCCAGCAAAATGTGTTACCAGCCCAGACCAAGACAAACATGGTGCGATCCCTCCCTTCACAGTACATTTGTGCACGTAATAAAGAAAAGTACAGAAATTAATGCCAGCGCTTCTCCCACAAGCTGATGAATGACAGCCATCAAGCAAATCGCCCTGGGCGGTAATGAGACTGGAGTGGCAGCAGACAGTGCAGCATGAGTCCTTGTTTAAAATGGCAGCGTTTTACTGAGTTTTTTGCAAACCATAGGTATGTGCACACACACACACACACACCTGTCACCTTGTTTTACTCCACTTTCCATCAACTGGCCACTTCACTGTTGCTAAATATTAGGGTAGGGCTGGGCGATATGGCCTTTTATTAATATCTCGATATTTTTAGGCCATGTCACGATACACGATATATATCTCGATATTTTGCTTTAGCCTTGAATTAAGAATGAACACTTGATGCATATAATCACACCAGTATGATGATTCTATGTGTCTACATTAAAACATTCTTGTTCATACTGCATTCCATCCATTTTCTACCGCTTATTCCCTTCGGGGTCGCAGCTAATTTTTAAAAACTTCCATGCAGAGTGGGAAATCACAACTAAGTCAATTTATCAAAACTGTATTTATTAAACAGTTATTAAGCAGTGGCACAAACATTCATGTCATTTCAAAACAGAAAGTGCAAGATTGTCAGAGACATTTTTTAAAACAAGCTATGAGTGCACTTTTGTGCATGATGTCACTAAGATGACATATCAAAACAACACTAAATTAAAGTGCACTGTTGTGCATGATGTCACTAAGATGACATATCAAAACAACACTAAATTAAAGTGCACTTTTTGTACAGCAACGCTTTTGCCGCATACTTGACATATTTCGGTTGTCTGTTCAACATCTTCCCGCTTGAAGCCAAACCACCGCCACACGATGGACCCTGTGCTGTTTTTCTTGGGAATTAATTCTTCCTTCATTTGTTACCAGATTCGCTCCTTCTTTCTCTTGTATTAGCCCTCACACCACTACGCTAGCACCTGCCACAGCTAACGTTACCCATGTCGCTACCTCTCTGCTTGGCGAGGGCGTATGACGTTGCACGCGCGACAGTATGTGACGTATGTAAGAGGGTAAGCTTGTTTTTTGTCTCTGTGAGAAGGAGAGACAAGATAGAGTGAGAAAAGCCTGTAGTGTAATGCCCGCAGCTAAAAAGCAACTGCGTGAGAACGTATACTCGAATATCACGATATAGTAATTTTCTATATCGCACAGAAACAAACCCGCGATATATCGAGTATATTCAATATATCGCCCAGCCCTATATTAGGGGTGTAACGATTAATCAATATAGATTTATATGCCTTAGATTCACCTACATCAATCTGTGCTCGGCAAGTTTGCCGTCAGAAAGATACAGTAGGTATCGATCCAAGATAGTTTTAAAAAGGAATCGATCCAATTTTTTCGATCATGTCACAAATTACAGCACAAAAACTTTCAGAAACAGCACGATTGCAAAAAATAACAACAGTGACAGCGGAGCAAGATACGAGACGCACCGACTTCCGGAACAAAACTACTGGCAGCCAAGTAGTAGTCCTTTCATGAGAACCAATAATTGGATCAGTTAGGCTATGAAAATTAGAAAGCGAGGGACCAACACCATCAACAGGGATGCTTCCGCACACCTGGGACACTGTCGGGGAACTTTATTTAGCAGCACTTTAAGCCCCAAAATAACAACAGTGACAGCGGAGCAAGATACGAGACACACCGACTTCCGGAGCAAAACTGGCAGCAAAGTAGTAGTAAGAATTGGATCAGTTAGTCTATGAAAATTAGGAAGCAAGGGACCAACACCATCAACAGGGAGGAGGAGGCATAAAAGCTTCCGCACACATGAGAGCCTTTACCTGCTAAACTTTATTTAGCAGGTAAATCTATTCTTAAAATGTTGGTTACTGCTGAGTTATTAAAAATGTGAGCCGAAAATGTTTCCGTTTGTCGATTCAACCTAAAGTGTTGGTTGCACTTTATTTGAATACGAATTGAATCCATTGGCCACTTAATGTTGTTTACTTGCTTGTTTGTATCCATAATTATTGTTATACCTAATTCTCTTACATGAAATAACAGGAATATAGGACACTTCATAGTCACACTGCTTGATTGTTAAATGCAAAAAGTTACTGAATCATTTCGGATCGTCCATCCATCCATCCATCCATCCATTTTCTACCGCTTGTCCTGTTCGGGGTCGCTGGAGCCTATCTCAGCTGCATTCTGGCGTTAGGCGGGGTACACCCTGGACAAGTCGCCACCTCATCGCAGGGCCAACAGAGATGGACAGACAACACATTCACACACTTGGGCCAATTTAGTGTTGCCAATCAACTTATCCGCAGGTGCATGTCTTTGGAGGTGGGAGGAAGCCGGAGTACCCGGGGGGAACCCAAGCAGTCACAGGGAGAACATGCAAACTCCACACAGAAAGATCCCAAGCCCAGGATCGAACCGAGGACCTTCGTATTGTGGGGCACACACACTAACCCCTGGTCCACCGTGCTGAATTGAATCCATTGGCCATTAATTGATTACTTGCTTGTATCCATAAATAACTTGTGCATAATTCTCTTACAATAAATAACAGGAATATAGGAAATTTCACCTGCAATGCCCAGTTTCCAGTATTTATTTCACAGTCACACTGGTTGTTTCTTAAATGCTAAAAAGTTACTGAATTGATTTCAACTCCCTGAATCATTTTGGATCGTATAGTTTTAAAAAGAATATCGTCACGGATTCGTATTGGCAACCACAAATTCTAACTCAAATAGTTCCACCCATACTGTATATACACACCTTCATTGAAGCATGCACCCTTACCTCTGACGTGAAGCTGCAACGACAAACGTTTTTTTTTGCAAGCCATGTTAAAGATTTACTTCACTGTTGCTAAATATTAGGGGTGTAACAATTAATCAATATAGATTTATTCTCCTGAGATTCACCTACATCGATCTGTGCTCGGCAAGTTTGTCTTCAGAAAGATACAGTAGGTATCGATCCAAGACCGTTTTAAAAGGGAATCGATCAATTTTATCGATAGTGGAAAAAGGAAAACATTGGATTAAGTTTAGCACTTTTAATGATAAGGAGGTTGAACTTTGAGTCTGTCTGTGGCGTCATCAAAACACAAATGCCAGATAGCTACTGTAGTCAAGGAAGGCCATAACAAACAAACACCATGAGATAATGTCACAAATTACAACACAAAAACTTTCAGAAACGGCACCATTGCAGTAGTACCATCGAAGATTGATAACAACACAATAATATAAAGCCACAACTGTACTTTAAGTCCCAAAATAACAGTGACGGCGGAGCAAGATACGAGACGCACCGACTTCCGGAACTAAACAACCGGCAGCCGAGTAGTAGTCCTTTCATGAGAACCAAGAATTGGATCAGTTAGGCTATGAAAATTAAGAAGCAAGGGAACCAACACCATCAATAGGGATGAGGAGGCATAAATGCTTCCGCACACCTTGGACGCTGTCGGGGAATTTTATTTAGCAGGCAAGTCTACTCTTAGAATGTTGGTTATTGTTGAGTTATTAAAAATGTGAGCAGAAAAAGTTTCCTAAAATGTGGGTTGCACTTTATTCAAATATGAATTGAATCCATTGGCCATTGATTGTCGTTTACTTGCTTGTTTGTATCCATATTAATTGTTATACCTAATTATCTTACAAGAAACAACAGGAATAAAGGAAACTTCACCTGCATTGCCCCGTGTCCAGCACAGTCACAATCGTTGATTGTTAAATGGTAAATGGGTTATACTTGTATAGCGCTTTTCTACCTACAAGGTACTCAAAGCGCTTTGACACTATTTTCACATTCACACACTGATGGCAGGAGCTGCCATGCAAGACCCTAACCACAACCCATCAGGAGCAAGGATGAAGTGTCTTGTTCAAGGACACAACGGACGTGACGAGGTTGGTAGAAGGTGGGGATTGAACCAGGAACCCTCAGGTTGCTGGCACGGCCACTCTCCCAACCGCGCAACGCCGTTAAATGCTAAAAAAAAAAGTTACCGAATTGATTTCAACTCACTGAATATAGTCACTGAAACCTATTGGCAACCACAAATTGCACCCTTACTGCAGTGTTTTTCAACCACTGTGCCGCGGCACACTAGTGTGCCGTGAGATACAGTCTGGTGTGCTGTGGGAGATAGTCTAATTTCACCTATTTGGGTTAAAAATATTGTTTGCAAACCTATAAGTGTAGTCTGCAAATTATGTGTTTTGTTGAGTGTCGGTGCTGTCTAGAGCTCAGCAGAGTAACCGTGTTATACTCTTCCATATCAGTAGGTGGCAGCCGGTGCTAATTGCTTTGTAGATGTCGGAAACAGCGGGAGGCAGCGTGCAGGTAAAATTGTGTCTAATGCTTAAACCAAAAATAAGCAAAAGGTGAGTGCCCCTAAGAAAAGGCATTGAAGCTTAGGGAAGGCTATGCAGAACGAAACTAAAATGGAACTGGCTACAAAGTAAACAGAAACAGAATGCTGGACGACAGCAAAGACTTACTGTGGAGCAAAGACTTACTGTGGAGCAAAGACGCCGTCCACAGTGTACAACCGTACATGACGTGACAATCAACAATGTCCCCACAAAGAAGGATAAAAACCACTGAAATAGTTATGCATCCATTAAATGGAGCTGCGCTAAAGGGAATGTCAACAAAACCGTCAGGTCAGTCAAACTTTATTAATAGATTACAAACCAGCGTTCTGACAACTCCGCTCACTCCCATAATGAATAAACAGCTGTTTTATTATTTCCCCCGAGGTAAAGTCAGTGACGTAGTATTTATTTTATCTTTTAACAACAGCAAGGTATAACATGTAGTGCAACATTTATATCACATAGAGGAGGGGAACCTTTCCTTCATTCAATAAACAGTCCGATACTTTTACGGTAAATCAAACGTTAGTGCAATCACAATATAGTAACACTAGAAATAGTGCAGAGGAATAACAATATATCCATAACTCAACGTTGCTCAAGCGTTAATGTCACACAACACACAAAATAAACATGTAAAACTCAAATTATTAAGATATTCCTCATCCACGAATCCTTCTTCTTCAGTGTCCGAATTAAAACAGTTGGGCGAATACGGCATCCAACATGCCCGCTGCTGCTCTATGCCCGTGTTCTACTGCGTGACTGATCGCCTTGAGTTTAAACTCTCCGTCGTAAGCGTGTCTCTTAATAGGAGCCATTTTGGGGTCTTTACATAAACACACAAATGGAAATGAAACGGCACGCCTCGTGCAGTCATATATCCCAGCATGCACCGCGCGCTTCTTCTTCTACGGTAAGCAGCCGCCAACTTAATTTTCCCCCGTAGAAGAAGCGTGCGGTGCATGCTGGGATATATGACGTCTTCGACGAGACGGAAGTCTTCATTAATCGAGTCAGTGTCGCTGCTGTTGTCCAGCAGTTGATTGATTGATTGAGACTTTTATTAGTAGGTTGCACAGTGAAGTACATATTCCGTACAATTGACCACTGAATGGTAACACCCGAATAAGTTTTTCAACTTGTTTAAATCGGGGTCCACTTAAATTGATTCATGATACAGATATATACTATCAGATATATACTATCATCATAATACAGTCATCATACAAGATAATCACATTTAATTATTTACAATCCGGGGTGTGGAGGGTTAGGTTTGGTTGTTATCAGTCATCAACAATTGAGAACAGAGAAATGGACATTGAAACAGTGTAGGTCTGACTTGGTAGGATATGGACAGCAAGTAGTGGGGGGGGGGGGGAGAGAGAGAGAGAGAGAGAGAGAGAGAGAGAGAGAGAGAGAGAGATCAGAAGGCATAAGAAAAAGTATCTGCATTTGATTGTTTACATTTGATTATTAACAATCCGGGGAGGGTGTTAGTTTAGGGTTGTAGCTGCCTGGAGGTGAACTTTTATTGCGGTTTTGAAGGAGGATAGAGATGCCCTTTCTTTTATACCTGTTGGGAGCGCATTCCACATTGATGTGGCATAGAAAGAGAATGAGTTAAGACCTTTGTTAGATCGGAATCTGGGTTTAACATGGTTAGTGGAGCTCCCCCTGGTGTTGTGGTTATGGCGGTCATTTACGTTAAGGAATTAGTTTGACATGTACTTCGGTATCAGGGAGGTGACAATTCCTGCCTCCCTGAAAGCATGTCTCTTAATCCTAATGAAGATCCTAATGAATCAGAATAGTTTTATTGCCATTGTTAGAGAACGGGTTCACAAACTAGGAATTTTTCTTGGTGTAGGAGCCATTTTGGGGTCTTTACATAAACACACAAATAGAAATGAAACGGCACGCCTTGCGCAGTCATATATCCCAGCATGCACCGCAAGCTTCTTCTTCTACAGGGGAAAATGAAGTTGGCGAAGTTACCGTAGTTGCGAGACCTGTTGTGGCTCAATATTGGTCCATATATAAGGCACAGTCAGCTTTTGAGAAAATTTGAGGTTTTTAGGTGTGCCTTATAGTGCGGAAAATACGGGTATATACATTAGAAATACATTTGATTATTTACATTTGGTTATTTACAATCCGGGGAGGTGGGATGTGGAAGGGGACCATTTAGTGGTCAATTGTACGGAATATGTACTGAACTGTACAATCTACTAATAAAAGTTTCAATCAATCAATCAAAAACACACCTTCATTGAAGCATGCACGCTTACCTCTGACGTGAAGCTGCAACATGGCACGTTTTGCAAGCCATGTTAAAAAAAAAAAAGATTTACACCAAATGCATGAGAAGCCAGGATTCCCACAAAAAGTGACCCAAACCAAACCAAAAAACGGTCGTGCATGCAGCGTTGTTGTTGCTGCTTCCAGACCAGCGAGAGGAACTAGTCGAGTGAGCAGGGAGTGAGTGAGGAGGAAGAGCGAGAGAGAGAGAGAGAGAGAGCTACGTTACCTTGTTGATGTGCCCTTCCTCACATCGCAGATGCTGCATTTAAAAGCCTCGGCTGTGTTCCTAAAGGTGCAGACGCTACAGTCCCAGTAGCCGTCGTCCGCGGTCTGTTTGGCTTGTCTTTTTGGCCTGGCGAAAACAACACGTTAGGGTCAGTTCAGGTTGCATAAAAAAATAACAACTGACATTCCCTCACATTAAGGGAGATTTTTTTTTTTTGAGCGTTAATCAAAGCTGCATGCATGCACGGCGGCAAAGCAAACGGGGGTTTGTCCGAAATGATCGCATCGAGTCCGGCCAGGTGCATGTGGTTAGTAAAAATGTCATAATTGCCCCCCTACAAGCGCACGGTGTATATCGGCTTGCTAGCCTAGCAGGCGCCGCTAGAATCGTCGCGCGTCGAAGCCCGAACACGTCCGAGAAAAAAGCGATACGAAACAATGCCGAATTCGACACCGCGCCGCCGAGTGCACTTCCTACGGGCGGAAGAAGCCTCCGGAGAATGCCAGGCGTATCCCCGTGAAAAAATCCCTTTGTTAAGTGCCCGGGCTGGGAGAAGCCGCCATAGTGACTGCACTATTCTAGCTAGCAAGCGGCGACTGAGGGGGAAAAAAATGGGAGAAACGATCCCCGAGTGAAAGGCGACCGCGTCCGGAAAAAAACATCGAGCCCGTGGCGCCGCGAACGAGCGTTGGGGGGAAAAAGGCACCCTCAACAGGCGGGCCGCATTACCTGGTAGGGCTCTTTTTGTCGCCCATGGTTGAACGGTAATCCGCGGGAATACGAAAGGGGAGAGAGGAGAGAAGAAAAAAAAGGGGGCCTCCTTTTAATTGTCAGTGTGCTGGGATCCAGATCGAGCCGCTGCTGAGGCTGCTGGCAGACAGGCTCCACTCAGCGCTGGCTGGAGGCACCGCACACAGACTGACTGCACTGCACCACGTGGTGCGCTCTCGGCCAATCACGACGCGAGGAGGTTTAAAAGTCTAATGGACATTTGAGGCATTTTTAATAATAATAATAATTAACACCGGCGCGCTTGGCGGCTCGCACCTCGCCTCACATCCACACGTAAAGACACCGCTTTATCGGATGAGATTGGAACCCACAAGCAGGAGAAATCAAACATTTAAAAAAAAAAAAAAAAAATTTAAAGGGCATTTCAGGACGCCAACACGCAAAACTAATCAAATCCGGATGATATTGATTGAATGTGACGGTGATGTTTTACGTCACTGGTGTCAAACTCAAGGTCCGGGGGCCATATGTGGCCCGCCTTGTCATTTTACGTGGTCTGGAATTAATATGTGTCTTTTCTCACTAATTGTATTCATTCTTTCCATTTTGAAATATGTACCACATGCAAACCCCCCGCGACCCCAAAAGGGACAAGCGGTAGAAAATGGATGGATGGATGTATGAATGGCAAAAAATATATATATATTTTTGGTTGATATTAAAATAAGTACTTACATATCTAATTGGCTCGGGTTTTTTAAGCAAGTTACAGGCCAAAAGTTTGGACACCTTCTCATTCAATGCGTTTTCTTTATTTTCATGACTATTTACATCCCCAAACTACAGCCCGCGGGCTGGATGCGGCCCCCCGGCATCCAAAATCCAGCCCGCGGGAAGTCCCAAGTTTAAAAGAAATTATATATATACATATATTTATATATTTTTTGTATTTTTTATTTTTATTTTTTATTTATTTATTTATTATTTTTAAATACACCTTTATTTATAATGTTCAACATTTACAAACAAGCAAAGAAACAATAATTATCAAAACAAGTACATAAACAGTAAAAAAAAAAAACAGTACAATACAGCGCTCTATAAAGCAACTAAAGTAGAATGGAAAAAAATAAAAATATATATACAGTATATATATGTAGCAATGTGTAAAGCCATAGGCTCACACACGTTCCGTAAATAATCCAAATTTGGAGCACAGCATCATAAAAGTCTAATGGACATTTATGAGACATTTTAATAGTAATAATAACTAACACCGGCGCGCTTGACGGCTCGCACCTCGCCTCACATCCACACGTAAAAACACAGCTTTATCGGATGAGATTGGAACCCACAAGCAGGAGAAATCAAACATTTAAAAAAAAATAAAAAATAAACATTTAAAGGGCATTTCAGGACACCAACACGCAAAACTAATCAAATCCGGATGATAATGATTGAATGTGACGGTGATGTTTTACGTCACTGGTGTCAAACTCAAGGTCCGGGGGCCATATGTGGCCCGTCTTGTCATTTTACGTGGTCTGGAATTAATATGTGTATTTTCTCACTAATTGTATTCATTCTTTCCATTTTGACAGAAAAAAAAGAAATATGTACCACATGCAAACCCCCCGCGACCCCAAAAGGGACAAGCGGTAGAAAATGGATGGATGGATGTATGAATGGCAAAAAATATATATATATTTTTGGTTGATATTAAAATAAGTACTTAAATATCTAATTGGCTCGTGTTTTTTAAGCAAGTTACAGGCCAAAAGTTTGGACACCTTCTCATTCAATGCGTTTTCTTTATTTTCATGACTATTTACATCCCCAAACTACACCCCGCGGGCTGGATGCGGCCCCCCGGCATCCAAAATCCAGCCCGCGGGAAGTCCCAAGTTTAAAAGAAATTATATATATACATATATTTATATATTTTTTGTATTTTTTATTTTTATTTTTTATTTATTTATTTATTATTTTTAAATACACCTTTATTTATAATGTTCAACATTTACAAACAAGCAAAGAAACAATAATTATCAAAACAAGTACATAAACAGTAAAAAAAAAAAAACAGTACAATACAGCGCTCTATAAAGCAACTAAAGTAGAATGGAAAAAAATAAAAATATATATACAGTATATATATGTAGCAATGTGTAAAGCCATAGGCTCACACACGTTCCGTAAATAATCCAAATTTGGAGCACAGCATCATAAAAGTCTAATGGACATTTATGAGACATTTTAATAGTAATAATAACTAACACCGGCGCGCTTGACGGCTCGCACCTCGCCTCACATCCACACGTAAAAACATAGCTTTATCGGATGAGATTGGAACCCACAAGCAGGAGAAATCAAACATTTAAAAAAAAATAAAAAATAAACATTTAAAGGGCATTTCAGGACACCAACACGCAAAACTAATCAAATCCGGATGATAATGATTGAATGTGACGGTGATGTTTTACGTCACTGGTGTCAAACTCAAGGTCCGGGGGCCATATGTGGCCCGCCTTGTCATTTGACGTGGTCTGGAATTAATATGTGTCTTTTCTCACTAATTGTATTCATTCTTTCCATTTTGACAGAAAAAAAAGAAATATGTACCACATGCAAACCCCCCGCGACCCCAAAAGGGACAAGCGGTAGAAAATGGATGTATGGATGGCAAAAAATATATATATATTTTTGGTTGATATTAAAATAAGTACTTAAATATCTAATTGGCTCGTGTTTTTTAAGCAAGTTACAGGCCAAAAGTTTGGACACCTTCTCATTCAATGCGTTTTCTTTATTTTCATGACTATTTACATACCCAAACTACAGCCCGCGGGCTGGATGCGGCCCCCCGGCATCCAAAATCCAGCACGCGGGAAGTCCCAAGTTTAAAAAAAATTATATATAGACATATATTTATATATTTTTTGTATTTTTTATTTTTTATTTATTTATTTTTAATTTTTAAATACACCTTTATTTATAATGTTCAACATTTACAAACAAGCAAAGAAACAATAATTATCAAAACAAGTACAGAAACTGTAAAAAAAACCAACAGTACAATACAGCGCTCTATAAAGCAACTAAAGTAGAATGGAAAAAAATAAAAATATATATACAGTATATATATGTAGCAATGTGTAAAGCCATAGGCTCACACAAGTTCTGTAAATAATCAAAAATTTGGAGCACAGCATCATAAAAGTCTAATGGACATTTATGAGACATTTTAATAATAATAATAACTAACACCGGCGCGCTTGACGGCTCGCACCTCACCTCACATCCACACGTAAAAACACCGCTTTATCGGATGATATTGGAACCCAAAAGCAGAAGAAATCAAGCATTTTTAACAATAAAAAAAATACATTCAAAAGGGCATTTCAGGACACCAACACGCAAAACTAATCAAATCCGGATGATAATGACTGAATGTGACTGTGATGTTTTACGTCATAGGTGTCAAACTCAAGGCCCGGGGGCCATATGTGGCCCGTCTTGTCATTTTACGTGGCCTGGAATTAATATGCGTATTTTCTCACTAATTGTATTCATTCTTTCCATTTTGATAAAAAAAAATATAAATGTACCACATGCAATTTCGTATATTTTAAACTTTAACATGGCAAAAAAATATATATTTTTGGTTAATAATATTGATGTTTTTGAAGCAAATTATCCGTCAAATTGTACACTGTAAAAATGTACAGTACAGGCCAAAAGTTTGGACACCTTCTCATTCAATGCGTTGTCTTTATTTTCATGACTATTTACATTAGGGGTCCCCAAACTACGGCCCGCGGGCCGGATGCGGCCCCTCCAGCTTCCAAAGTCGGGAAGTCCCAAGTTGAAAAAATAAAAATAAATACAATACATATATATATATATATATATATATATATATATATATATATATATATATATATATATATATATATATATATATATATATATATATATATATATATATATATATATATTTTTTTTTTAAAATCTGTCCTTTATACCGCTTGTTACTCTCGGGGCTCAGGCAAATCATAATGTCTAAAAATGCATTTTCCCATCAATAATGTGACATCGCACTCGCGCTGCAGCAAGTGCGCGCCCTTTCAGTCAATTAGTGCATGAGGAATATATATATATATATATATATATATATATATATATATATATATATATATATATATATATATATATATATATATATATATATATATATATATATATATATATATATATATATATATATATATATATATATCCATCCATCCATTTTCTACCGCTTATTCCCTTCGGGGTCTCGGGGGCACTGGAGCCTATCTCAGCTACAATCGGGCGGAAGGCGGGGTACACCCTGGACAAGTCGCCACCTCATCGCAGATATATATATATATATATATATATATATATATATATATATATATATATATATATATATATATATATATATATATATATATATATATATATATATATATATATATATATATATATATACACATATATATGCAGCCCGGCCCCCGGCCAAATTTTTTTTAACCCAATGCGGCCCCCGAGTCCAAAACCCCTGATGTACATTGTAGATTGTCACTGAAGGCATCAAAACTATGAATGAACACGTGGAGTTATGTACTTAACAAAAAAAAGGTGAAATAACTGAAAACATGTTTTATATTCCCGTTTCTTCAAAATAGCCACCCTTTGCTCTGATTACTGCTTTGCACACTCTTGGCATTCTCTCGGTGAGCTTCAAGCACACCTGTAAAGTGAAAACCATTTCAGGTGACTATACCTCCTGAAGCTCATCGAGAGAATGCCAAGAGTGTGCAAAGTAGTAATCAGAGCAAATATTGGCTATTTTGAAGAAACTAGAATATAAAACATGTTTTTAGTTATTTCACCATTTTTTTGTTAAGTACATAACTCCACATGTGTTCATTCATAGTTTTGATGCCTTCAGTGACAATCTACAATGTAAATAGTCATGAAAATAAAGAAAACGCATTGAATGAGAAGGTGTGTTCAAACTTTTTGGCCTGTACTGTGTATTACAGTAAAACAAAACTCAGTTGCCAGAATTTTACCGTTAAAAACAACAAAACTGTGGTATTGTTTTTCCATTTACAGTAATACACTGTAAAAGCTACAACTGTTGATTTTACAGTAAAAACAGTAGTACGGTTTTTCTATTCACATTTACAGTACAGGTATATATAAAAAACGGCGTACATTTTATGGTAACATTTTGGCAAATGACTGTCAGTTTAAAAAAAAAATTAATGTACATATTTTTCTTACAGTGTACGTATAAAACATATACAACAATAATGAGGCAATGTATATTATATATGAATCACTAAACGCCCCTTAATGAAAACAAGTTTGACACCTCTGTTTTACGTCATCGCCATACGCCATGTAATTTATGTTCAAAATACTAAAACCTAGACTACTAAATGTCTGCTGTACTCTTCTCGTGTGCCAAGAGGAAATCCATATACATGGAAGAATGCAACTCTCAGGGAATTTGTCTTTCGTTAGACATTTTATGGACATTCTGTGAAAATTAGAAAAGTTCTGTGGAAAGTTTCATAGTGTCAGTTTCATAAGATCACGAAAGCAATACCACTACCTTTGAAACCTTTGATGACTCAACATGTGTTATATTCAAAGACAAGTCCTGGTTTGAGAAACCGTTTCACTGAAAAGCTTCATTTTGATACGATAAATGATTTAACTCAGAAAACACTTGGCTCTCCAAGTACCAGCATAATAACCAGCATTAAAATGCAGTAGCGTAGTAGGCCTAAGTATGCATTAAAAACAAGGCAGAGGTTCAATTTAACAAGTATGTTTTATATGTTTTGCCATTGTAACTTTACACACAGTTTGAACGGTAACACTGTGTTTGAATATCTATTTAAGAGATTATTTGGCGTACCAGTAGATTGGAGTCTAATGGTACGCGTACTACAGTTCGAGAATCACCATTTTAGCAAGTATATGACGGCTGTGTTATTTAAAGAATATTCTCCAGTCACAATTCAAAGACAATATATCCTATAAGAGTTTACAAATGTAGAAATGTGGAAAATAAAGACAATATATATTACATATTTAATTATTCCTAAAGTAAAATAAAGTTGTTCATGTAATTTACCCGACTAGAACCTACTACTACTTTTGAAGAAAAAAAGAGGGATTTCTAATCCCTGCTATGTTGGAATTGTTGTTAATATTGATACTGTTGTTGATATTATTCATTTTTGTTTGAATACTTTTGGATTGTTTTGTGTCATGTTTGTGTGTCCTCTCAATTGCTCTGCTGATTGCTATTCTGAATGTTGCTGGGCCAGGTTTGGTTTTGGAATTGGAATTGTATTATTGTGTATTATTTTGTTGGATTGATTAAAAAAACAAAAAAAACAACAAAAAAACATTATGGTTGACGACTGTTACATAATGTAATAACATAGAAAATGTGAGTCATTTATGGAACGATGCGAAAGGTCCCCTTCTCGTTTCCAATCGCATAATCTGTGTGTTAGTCCAGTTTCTCAAAAGCCAAACTCGATCAGATTAAGGTGTTTCCATGTGTTGTCGGATTCTTCTTTAGAGCCGAACTATTCGAGAAATCAGACTAATTTAGTGCATGGAAAAACATAGTCACTGTACATATATTCTGGGAGGAGGTAAAAGGGTTGGCTGAGACACAAAGGTATAGAGATGACCACATTTACTGGAGAAGAGATTACATTTGGCATCTTCATAAAATATATACATTTGGAAATTATTAGTATTATTCTGGTGCCAACTTGTCCTTCCTCCCGAGTGCAACTGAGATAAGCTGCAAACCTTTCGCGACTTCCAAAGGGACAAGCGGTAGAAAATGAAGGGATGGATAGATTATTATGTTGCAAATAAAAATTTTCATACATAAAAGTAGATTTAAAAAAAAGAAGTGAAATCCAAATTCTCCCACTGGATTGATTAAAATTATTAATCACAACTCAGAAAATGTAAAAAAAAAGAAGTAAAATCGCTTAAATTATTGTCTATATTATATATATATAATTTGTTTTAAATAAGCCCAGTTTTTTATCTCCTCATTTTTTTGTCTCTTATTTTTCTCATTGCATCCCATTGGGTTGAGTTTTTTCTTGCCCTGATGTGGGATCTGAGCCAAAGGATGTCGTTGTGGCTTGTGCAGCCCTTTGAGACACTTGTGATTAAGGGCTATATAAATAGACTTTGATTGATTGATTGATTTTACTTTTTTTTTTTAAACAAGTTTTGTCAGTATTTGATTTGATTTATTGTATATCGCTATGTAAATTGCTCAACTTGTTGAAAAATATTGAAAAATCCGGCTAGACTAATGCAACGCACTTCTTGTCGGGATCCCCAGCAAGAACATCCAGAAGCTGCAATACATACAGAATAGTGCTGCTAGGATCCCGATGACAGTGCGGAAATATGACCATATCACACCAACTCTCAAATCCCTTCGCTGGCTTCCTGTTCCACTCAGGATTTAATACAAAGTCTCCCTACTAACCCACCAGTGCCTCCATGGAAATGCTCCCCTCTACCTCAAAGAACTACTCACCCCCAAATCCTCCACACGACACCTCCGCTCCGGACAGGCTAACTTCCTCCAACCTCAGAGGACAAAGCTGCGAACAATGGGAGACCGGGCTTTCTGCTCCGCCGCTCCTAGTCTGTGGAACGCTCTCCCTGACCACCTGAGGGCACCACAGACTGTGTATGCTTTTAAAAAAGGCTTAAAAACCCTTTTTTTTAAAAAAGCCTTTTTTTTAGATATATGCATACTAGTTCTAGCTGTTAGGCTGTTCTAGTTTTAATTTTTTTTGTATTTTTATTATCTTTTTTTTTTTTTTTTTTTTTAATAAACTGTAGCACTTTGAGGTTGTTCACTCAATGGAAAGTGCTTTTAAAAAAAATAAAAAAATAAAACCTATTATTATTATTATTATTATTAAAAATATTGAATTGTGCCTGAAGGAATGTGCTCGATAAGTACGGATACACACACTGAAATCTTTCAACCGAGTTTTGTTTTTAGTAAATGATTAAGCAAAACACACTCACAATATACTTTTCTTGGCAGAAGAAACATGAAATATTGTTCTATTATTTAAGTTTTAAAATGTGTTCATCTTCTTCCGTTTTAATTGCCATTATATTAATTGTATAATTGTTATTAAAGGGAAAACGGGTGTTGTTTGCAAAGGGTAAATACGTAACTGTGTCTTGTACACATGTTAGCATTTAAGCTGATAAGATAATTCTTCTTACTAAGCAGATTTTATGTTAGAGTGTTTTACTTGTTTTAAGGGTTTTGGTCCTAAATGATCTCAGTAAGATATTACAACTTGTTGCTGAGATTTTATGACCTATATTGAGTAAAACATGCTTGAAACTAGAATATCAACTGATGCAAAGCTGTGTCATTAACACTCACTCAGTATAAAACTACTTTATTAAAGTAATAATTTCTTACTTCAAGCATGAAAAAAAAAATCATGATGCCGAGCGCACATCATTATGTCAAGATAATGGCACTAGCATTTACTTAATTTAAGAATATTTTTCAACATATTGAGCAAAAAGGTCTAATTTTTTTTTTCTACCAAGAAAAGTGCACTTGTTATTAATGAGAATATACTTATTTTAAGGTATTTTTGGGTTCATTGAGGTTAGCTAATTTTACTTGTTTTGGAAAGTCTTGACAAGCCGAATTTTCTTGTGCTACTGGCAGATAATTTTGCTTAGTTCAAATAAAATACCCCTAATTTTTGTATTTTTTTTCCTTGTTTTTGAACACTGACTTTTTGTAGTGTAATAATTTAATCGTTTTATCCTATTGGTAATCATTACAGTCCTAGTCTGTGACCATTCAACGGTTGCTAAGTGCATGTATTTTATCATAAGGCAAATGTGCTCTGTCAGACTTTTAAAATGGCTTTAACATGCTATGCAGAGACAGGCTAAGAGTTTTCAGGGGTCGCTTTCATTGGGGAATCTCGTCAAACCATGCTCTATGGAACATGACATAGCCGACTGCTGTGTTTACGCAGATGAATGCTTCCACTTGTCACTTGACTGGTTCAAGACTAGAGTGAGAGTCTGCAGACTTTTCTTTCATCCGTCTTCTGCAAAAAAAAGAGACATTTTAATCACTCCCTTTACCCTCCTGGCTCTGTCAGGCTGCGTCATGGAATGTGTCGCCGCACCTCTTGTGAGCCTTCACTCTGCCCGAGTCAAGCCTCCTCGGTGGGGAGAGAGCGAGCGTGAATCATGTCTGCTCATTAGCCGCTCTCCACGACTCCGGGTCCCATTGTGAATCCCGTTTTCGGTTTTGAGTGAATATCGGCGCTGTGATTGCCGCTGCTTAGCTCATTGCACGATGCGCTAATTGAGCTTCATCAGGATTGCCGACTGACAAATACAATTCAGCCAAAACAGCCTGAAACCTTGTCTTACGGGTTGTGTAAAATACACTATATTAACTCACGTATGAACTTGAAGTGCCATCCCATTCCTAACCCATAGGGTTCAATATGATGTCGGTCCACCTTTTGCAGCTATTGTAGCTTCAACTCTTCTGGGAAGGCTGTCCACGAGGTTGCGGAGTGTGTTTATAGGAATTTTCCACCATTCTTCCAAAAGCGCATTGGTGAGGTCACACACTGATGTTGGTCGAGGAGGCCTGGCTCCCAGTCTACGTTCTAATTCATCCCAAAAGGGCTCTGTTTCTCCAGACTGGAGAAACTGATCAGGCGGGCCGGCTCTACGATCGGAATAAAACTGGACTCATTGGGGACGGTGGCAGAGAAGAGGACTGTGGAAAAACTAGTGAGCATCATGGATGATGCCAGTCACCCTCTCTCTGTATACTGTTACCAGTAGCCAGAGGAGCCTGTTCAGTGCTAGACTGCTTCATCCCAAGTGCAGGACTAATAGACTCAAAAACTATTTTGTCCCACACGCCATCAGACTATACAACTCCTCTCTGGGGGCGAGGGGGGTACGAGGATGACAGGGGATGCAAAACAATAACATATACCCCCATTATTTATTATTTACTTTTTAAATTATATCTCAATTCTGTACACTGCTGCTGGAATTTTAATTTTCCTGTGGGAACTCTCCTGAACGAATCTATCTATCTATCTATCTATCTATCTATCTATCTATCTATCTATCTATCTATCTATCTATCTATCTATCTATCTATCTATCTATCTATCTATCTATCTATCTATCTATCTATCTATCTATCTATCTATCTATCTATCTATCTATCTATCTATCGGGTCCAGGTCAGGCCAGTCAAGTTCATCCACACCAGACTCTGTCATCCATGTCTTTATGGACCTTGCTTTGTGGACTGGTGCACAATCATGTTGGAAGAGGAAGGGGCCCGCTCCAAACTGTTCCCACAAGGTTGGGAGCATGGAATTGTCCGAAATTGTTTGGTATCCTGGAGCATTCAAAGTTCATTTTCACTGGGACTAAGGGGCCAAGCTGAACTCCTGCAAAAACCACCAAAAACCACCAAAAACCTCCAAACCCAGACTGGTCCATCAGATTACCAGATGGAAAAGCGTGATTCATCACTCCAGAGAGGGCGTCTCCACTGCTCTAGAGTCCAGTGGTGACATGCTTTACACAACTACATCCCACGCTTTGCATTGGACTTGGTGATGTATGGCTTGGATGCAGCTGCTTGGCCATGGAAACCCATTCCATGAAGCTCTCTGCGTACTGCACGTGGGCTAATTGGACGGTCACATGAAGTTTGGAGCTCTGTAGCAACTGACTGTGCAGAAAGTGGGCCACCTCTTTGTACTGTGTGCTTCAGCATCCGCTGACCTCTCTCTGTCAGTTTACGTTTACGCCTACCACTTGGTGGCTGACTTGCTGTTGTTCCCAAACTCTTCCAATTTCTTATTATAAAGTTGACAGTTGACTTTGGAATATTTAGGAGTGAGGAAATTTCACGACTGGATTTGTTGCACAGGTGGCATCCTATGACAGTTCCACGCTGGAAACCACTGAGCTCCTGAGAGAGGACCATTCTTTCACAAATGTTTGTAGAAACAGTCTCCATGCCTAAGTGCTTGATGTTATACACCTGATTCTGATCATTTGGATGGGTGGCCAAAAACTTTTGGTAATATAGTGTAATTCCTCCAGAAAGTGATTTTGCCCAAGATTTACAGCAATCTAATGGTTTGTTTGTTTGTATTTCCCGTCCTGTGCATTCTGTTGCATCAGGCTGATTGATCCATTGGCACGTGGTTGACAAACATATTACAGGCTTTGTTTACTGAGAATAGTTGAGGGAATAGAACCCTCAAGCATCCCTAATTAACCAAGCCGTGAAACAGGGATCTTTCATCACTTTTGAGACGTTTTTAGAAAACAAACAGTTGGAGCTCATTCATTATTTCTGAGAAGCGAGGGTGGCGAAAACACTTCTGTAAAAGCAACCATTCAAGTGGACAGTTCTGGTGCTCGGAGGCTAAAAAGCAAGCCCGGAGAAGAAAACAAACAAGGAATGGTCAGGTTGGTGGTTTACCTCAATGGCAAACGAGCAAACTTTTCCGAGACAGCCGCTGACAGTTTCTTTTAGACGCTGTGTCTAACGCTTATATATGCATCGACTTGTTTACGCCGCAGGTTTTGAAGAAACAACACAGTCAGTCTGCGCGGCAAACACCACGCCAATCAAAAGTCGTGTCTTACAGCGGCACTTTTATTAGTGTCGGTATGATTCAGACCTTTCCGATGTCAGACTAAGGTTGTGGTTGACACACAAAAAAACAACCTCCGCCATCAGTAGACGTCTGTAGAGATAAAAATGCAATGTTTTAAGGTTTTGAGGTTGCCTGCGCCTGGGCTGAGTCAAGCATTTTTGCTCACTAAATACACTGCAAAAACTGTATAACAAGTATAACCCATTTATCATTCATTTATTTATAATTGACTGAAAGAGTACGCACTTGGCGCGATGATGTCATGTTATCGATGGAAAAATGCATTTTTAGACCATATGATTGGCCTGAGCGGCTAGGAGACCCAGAGAGTAACAAACGGTTGCCTTGTTGCCTTTCCATTAAGAACAATACATTACCGGTAGTTTTTAGTGTAAGTTTGCTGGTTTTAAGAAATGTAATGCCGAGCGCATATCATTATGTCAAGATAATAGCACTAGCATTTACTTAATTTAACAATATTTTTCAACATATTGAGCACAAAGGTCTCTATTTTTTCTACCAAGAAAAGTGCACTTGTTATTAGTGAGAATATACTTATTTTAAGGTATTTTGGGGTTCATTGAGGTTAGCTAATTTTACTTGTTTTGGAAAGTCTTGACAAGCCAAATTTTCTTGTTCTATTGGCAGATAATGTTGCTTAGTTCAAATAAAATACCCCTAATTTTTGTATTTTTTTTTCTTGTTTTTGAACACTGACTTTTTGCAGTGTATGACATAGGTGTAGGGACGTAACGGTATAATAATTTCATATCACCGTTTTTGTAACTAAAATTATCATGGTATTGTTGAATGTGCTCAAAAAGACATAATTTAACCAAGTTTTATTTATAAAAATATATATTTTTATACAAGTTGAGATTGGGTTATGACATTTCTTAAAGAGTAAATACCAGACCTGGGCAAATTAGGGCTTTTCAATCTGGCCCGCCTGACATTCCCAAATAATTTTTTTAGATCTTTAAGATGGAAACTGTAGCTGCCATTATGATGTGCAGTGATATTTTCAAATTACTGTACGTCTTGAACTATGCAAAGTATTTCAATGGTTGGAATCTGCGCTTTTGCAGGATATACTAGTTACTATGGTAATCTCATTCAGTAAAAAAAATAATCTAAATTGTGACGTTCATATGTTGTCAATATTCAGTGTTTTATCGTTCATAGTTAATATTGTAAATCCCACATTCTTTATTTTCATGTACATTCTGGGTGTCTCATTCAGTAAAAAAGATAAAAATTCCATTCTGTTTTAAGGCGTTTTTAGCATTCAATCAGACATTATTGTGAGGTTTTGTATTAGTGTCACACATTTATGTGTCTAGTATTCATATTAGCATTTAAGCAAGCTAGAGAGCTAGGACTGTACATTTTTCAAAGTGTGGTTCAACTGAGTTTATCATGGTTTTTTGAAAATCATAATTTAAAACGGTACTATTAACAGTCGAGAGTTTGACCGCGGTTTATCATTATTGTAATGAAGTTCAAAAAAACAAAAGGTATATCCAATGAATAACTTTACTCAGATTATAGCAGGGTACAAACATGTGACGGATACTTTTACGACTCACCGCAAAACATAGCAACCACGCTAGCAACGCACCTCCTTTACGGCAGCTGTCGCAACGTCCTTAAAGCAACAGCAGCACATACATATATATGCAACATATATGACCTTTTTTTTTCTCTCCAATGTTTTTGAAAACAAGATCACCTAGCATCAATAATCAATCAATACAATAATCAAGCAATATTCAATCTGCTCAGAACAACAAAACAACAGCAGCATCAAAGCACAACATTTAACGTATCTGTTTCACATCCTTTTTTTTTGTTTTTGTTTTTTTTGGTAAGTCTCAATTTCACAGAGACAGTTTGACCACAGGTTTGATCAGTCTGCCTGAGCGTCTGCAGGAGGTGGACGGGCATTGAGTGTTGGTGAAACAGTGTCAGTAGTAATGACA
This sequence comes from Entelurus aequoreus, assembly GCF_033978785.1. Classification (NCBI taxonomy): domain Eukaryota; kingdom Metazoa; phylum Chordata; class Actinopteri; order Syngnathiformes; family Syngnathidae; genus Entelurus; species Entelurus aequoreus. The sequence goes on along the minus strand of NC_084731.1, from coordinate 22,703,434 downwards.
GGGGAAGGCTGCTGTGTGGCAGTGTCATGTAGCTGTCCACCTGGAGGTAGAGTTGCTGTGTCTCCAGTTGGCTCAGGAACATGTTGCAGGTGACGACGGTTGCGCCTCAATGTCGCCCCCTGTTGAGTCTCGATGATGTATGATCTTGGCGTTGCGCAGTCAGCAGTGATGACAACGGGTGTTCCCCAGGCGTGCTGATTGTCCAGTTTGACGCGGACAGGATCACAAGGTCTCAGCGACGGCAGGGGCTTTGCTCCATGTCGGAGGTTGAAGTAGAACGCGTGTTTCTCCTTCTCCTCTGCATCTTTGCTCCTGACGGTTTTCAGGTTAGGCCATCTAGGAAGTAGGTTTTTCTCAAGTGTTGGAAGTGCTGTTTTTATCTTCCTGCCCATAAGCAGTTCAGCTGGGCTTGCACCAGTGGAGGTGCAGGGTGTAGAGTGGTAACACATGAGAGCGAGTAGAAGATCTTTTTGTTTTAGAATAGTCTTTGCAATTTGGACTCCTCTCTCAGCATGTCCGTTTCCTTGTGGATGATGGGGACTTGAGGTAATGTGCTCAAAGTCGTACTCTCTAGCGAACTCTCGGAACTCCTCACATGTGAACTGGGACCCATTATCACTAATTACTTGGTCTGGGCAACCGAATCTGGTAAATACTGCTTTTAGCTTCAACACCACCTGTGAGGCAGTGGTTGTAGGCATGTGGAGTATCTCGAGGAACCTGGAAAAGTAGTCTGACACGACGAGGTAAGTATGTTTGTTATGATCACATAAGTCAATAGCAATTCTCTTCCAGGGCCGGTCAGGTAGAGGGGTCGAGATGAGGGGCTCTTTGCGCTATGTGGGTCTGATCTCATGACAAACCTGACAGGTCTGGATTTTCTGCTTGATTTCAGCTGAGATGCCAGGCCACCACACTGAAGTGTTAGCCCGCTCTCTGCATTTTGACAGTCCTTGATGTCCATCATGGATTCGATCCAGGACATCTGCTCTTAGAGAGCTTGGGATTATCATGCGACATCCTCTTGTGATGATTCCGTTGTACTCCGACAGTTCACTCCTTATAGGGTAATAGTCTCTGATGGCTAGTGCAACATCAGCCACATAGTCCGGCCATCCTGACTTGACACATTTAAGCACCATCTGCAAGTTGCTGTCAGCTGCTGTGGCTGCTCTTATGGTCCCAAGTTTTGTGGTGTAGCTGGCATGTTGTCAACAACGGCTGCAATATAACATTCCACATCTGAGTGAGTGTCGGTCACCTCTGTCACGTTCTGCAGTGGACTACGCGACAGGGTGTCCGCTACAGTCAAAGTCTTTCCTGGTGCATATTCGGCGGTTGGTTTGAATCTCATTAGTCTCATTAACAGTCTCTGGCACCGTATCGGAACATTATCCAAATCTTTCTTGCTCATTAGCGGCACCAAGGGCTTGTGATCAGTGACTAGCCTAAAGTTCTCAAGGCCCACAAGGTACTTCTCAAACCTTTCACACGCCCAGACGCTTGCCAGGCACTCCTTTTCGATCTGGGCATATCTGGTTTCCGCCTCAGACAGACGACGTGAGCAATAAGCGAATGGCTTCCAGTCTCCATCGTGTAGTTGCAGCAGCACTCCGCCGATGCCGTAGCTACTAGCATCAGCCGACACTGTTGTAGGTCGATTCACGTCGTAGAACTTTAGAACTGGAGAAGTAGACAGGATGTCCTTGATGCGCTGGAACGCCTCCTGCTGTGCATGGTCCCACGTCCATTCGGTTTGGGATCTCAACAGTTCATAAAGTGGCTGGCCCACTGTTGACAGATTTGGGATATATTTTCCCAGGAACGTGAACATTCCAAGGACACATCTGAGTTCCTTTACGTTCTGTGGTGGTGGTAGCTCTCTGATTGATTTGACTTTATTGGGATCCGGTTTCACACCTGTTTTGTCAATCACCTGGCCAAGGAAGTTAAGTTGCTTCTGCCTGAACACACACTTGTCTCTGTTTAGCTTAAGGCCAGCTGACTTGACTCTCTCCAGCACCTTTGTTAGATGCTGGTCATGCTGTTCTGGAGTGTTTCCATACACCAGGATGTCATCCATGTAAACAGCTACTCCATCCAAGCCATTCAGAGTCTCCGCCATTTTCCGTTGGAAGATTTCTGGAGCACTTGTGATGCCGAATGGGAGCCGCTTAAAAGAGTATCTCCCGAAGGGTGTTATGAAGGTAGTTAACTTACTGCTTTCGGGATCTAGGGGTATCTGCCAAAACCCTGAGGCAGCGTCTAGTGATGAAAACATTGTAGCGCCACTCAGCTTTGCAGTTATTTCCTCAGCAGTTGGGAGGACGTACCTCTCTCTCCTTACGGAATCGTTTAGCCTCTTCAGGTCCACGCAGATGCGCACTTTGTTGTGATTGTCACACACACACTAGGTGTGGCGAAATTATTCTCTGCAATTGACCCATCACCCTTGATCACCCCCTGGGAGGTGAGGGGAGCAGTGAGCAGCAGCGGTGGCTGTGCCCGGGAATTATTTTTTGGTGATTTAACCACCAATTCCAACCCTTGATGCTGAGTGTCAAGCAGGGAGGTAATGACTCCCATTTTTATTGTCTTTGGTATGACTCGGCCGGGGTTTGAACTCACGACCTATCGATCTCAGGGCGGACACTCTAACCACTAGGCCACTGAGCAGGTGTTGACGACTCGTAAATCATAAATAAAAACAGAATCCAATGATTTGCAAATCCCTTTCAACTTATATTCAATTGAATAGACTGCAAAGACAAGATACTTAACGTTCGAACTGGAAAACTTTGTTATTTTTTGCAAATATTAGCTCATTTGGAATTTGATGCCTGCAACATGTTTCAAAAAAGCTGGCACAAGTGGCAACAAAGACTGAGAAAGTTGAGGAATGCTCATCAAACACTTATTTGGAACATCCCACAGGTGAACAGGCTAATTGGGAACAGGTGGGTGCCATGATTGGGTATAAAAGCAGCTTCCATGAAATGCTCAGTCATTCACAAACAACGATGGGGCGATGGTCACCACTTTGTGAACAAATGAGTGAGCAAATTGTCCAACAGTTTAAGAACAACATTTCTCAACCACCTATTGCAAGGAATTTAGGGATTTCACCATCTACGTTCCGTAATATCATCAAAAAGTTCAGAGAATTTGGAGAAATCACTGCACGTAAGCAATGAACAACATGAGGGAGGTCTGGGAAGGTGTGAAAACCATCACAGGCCACAAGACAAAGACCAGAGCTGTTGGGGGGACAATAGAGAGGGCCAATGAGATGAATAACTTCTTCAACCATTTCAACCAGCCTGTGTCCTCTCCACCCCTCACTCCCCATCGCAGCCACCCCCTCTTCTTTTCCCCTCAACGCACCTCCTCCCCAGCCATGGAAGCACCCCCCTCCACCACCTCTACGCAGGCATTAGTCATCTCTGCGGACCAGGTCAGAAGTCAACTGAGGAAGCTACAGCCTAGGAAAGCAGCAGGCCCAGACAAGGTGTGCCCCCAACTCCTGAAGACCTGTGCTGCAGAACTGGGTGAACCACTCCAGCGGATCTTCAACCTCAGCCTGCAGCTGGGGAGAGTGCCCACCCTCTGGAAGACGTCGTGCATTGTTCCAGTTCCCAAAAAGAACTGCCCCAGTGAGCTGAACGACTACAGACCAGTGGCGCTCACCTCTCATATAATGAAGACAATGGAGCGGCTCTTTCTCAGCCTCCTCAGACCACAGGTGCAACATGCCCAGGACAGCTTGCAGTTTGCGTACCAGGCAGGCGTTGGTGTGGAGGATGCTATCCTTTACCTGCTGCACCGAGCCCGCTCACACCTGGATAAGTGAAATGGCGCTGTGAGGGTCCTGTTCCTGGACTTCTCGAGTGCCTTTAATACTATCCAGCCCCGCCTTCTCCAGGACAAGCTGGACAGAATGCGAGTGGACCCCTGCCTGGTTGCCTGGATTTCAGACTACCTGACCGATAGGCCACAGTACGTCAGACTGAAGGACATCACGTCTGACACTGTGATCAGCAGCACCGGAGCACCGCAGGGAACGGTGCTGGCCCCTCTTCTCTTCACCCTGTACACCGCTGACTTCTGCTACAACTCAGAGCTGTGTCACATCCAGAAGTACGCGGATGACACAGCCATCGTCGGGTGCATCAGGGACGGCAGAGAGGAGGAGTTTCGGAGGCTGGTGAGGGACTTTGTTGTCTGGTGCCACAGGAAACTCTTGCAGCTCAATCCGACAAAGACCAAGGAGCTGGTCATTGACTTTGGGAGGTCGAGTCCAAGGTCACAACCTATTGTGATCGAGGGAGTCGAGGTACAGACCGTGGACTCATTCAAGTACCTCGGGGTGTGGGTGGACAATAAGCTGGACTGGACTGTTAACACAGACCACTTGTACAGGAAAGGACAGAGCAGGCTGTACTTCCTGAGGAGGCTGCACTCCTTCAACATCTGTAAAAAAAACTCTTGTGGATGTACTACCAGTCTGTGGTTGCCAGTGTTCTGTACTACATCGTAGTGTGCTGGGGGGGCAGCATATCTAAGAAGGACAGCTCCAGACTGGAGAAACTGATCAGGCGGGCCGGTTCTACGATCGTAATAAAACTGGACTCACTGGTGACGGTGGCAGAGAAGAAAACTGTGGAAAAACTAGTGAGCATCCTGGATGATGCCAGTCACCCTCTGCATACCGTTGTCAGTAGCCAGAGGAGCCTGTTCAGTGCTAGACTGCTTCATTCCAAGTGCAGGACTAATAGACTAAAAAACGCCTTTGTCCCACACGCCATTAGACTGTACAACTCCTTTCTGGGGGGGAAGGGGGGGGGGGGGGTACTAGGATGACAGGGGATGCAAAACAATAACAGTGAAATACTTTTTCATAACATGGTCACTACTGCCTAGTTTCTCTTGTTATATTCTTATTTTACAGTTAAATTTTTATTCTCATCGTTGCTTTTTATTTTTATTCTATTGTAATATTTTTCTATTTTGTCTCCATTTATACCCCCATTATTTACTTTTTACTTTTTACAATTTTGTACACTGCTGCTGGAATTAAAATTTTCCTGAGGGAACTCTCCTGAAGGAATCAATAAAGTACTATCTATCTATCTATCTATCTATCTATCTATGATATTATGGACCTTCGATCCCTCAGGCGGTACTGCATCAAAAAGCGACATCAGTGTGTAAAGGATATCACCACATGGGCTCCGGAACACTTCAGAAACCCATTGTAACTACAGTTTGTCGCTACATCTGTAAGTTCAAGTTAAAACTCTACTATGCAAAGCCAAAGCCATTTATCAACAACACCCACAAACGCCGCCGGCTTCGCTGGGCCCGAGCTCATCTAAGATGGACTGATGCAAAGTGGAAAAGTGTTCTGTGGTCTGATGAGTCCACATTTCAAATTGTTTTTGGAAACTGTGGATGTCATGTCAAAGAGGAAAAGAACCATCCGGATTGTTATAGGCGCAAAGTTCAAAAGCCAGCATCTGTGATGGTATGGGGGTGTATTAGTGCCCAAGACATGTGTAACTCACACATCTGTGAAGGCGCCATTAATGCTGAAAGGTACATACAGGTTTTGGAGCAACATAAGTTGCCATCCAAGCAACGTTACCATGGACGCCCCTGCTTATTTCAGCAAGACAATGCCAAGCCACGTGTTACATCAACGTGGCTTCATAGTAAAAGAGTGCAGGTACTAGACTGGCCTGCCTGTAGTCCAGACCTGTCTCCCGTTAAAAATGTGTGGCGCAATATGAAATGTAAAATGTAAAAACGGAGACCCCGGACTGTTGAACTGTTGAACAACCTGAAAAGCTTGAAACATGAGTGTTGTTAAAAGGAAAGGCCATGTAACACAGTGGTAAAAATGCCCCTGTGCCAACTTTTTTGCAATGTGTTGCTGCCATTAAATGCTAAGTTAATGATTATTTGCAAAAAAAAATAAGTTTCTCAGTTGAATCATTAAATATCTTGTCTTTGCAGTCTATTCAATTGAATATAAGTTGAAAAGGATTTGCAAATCATTGTATTCTGTTTTTATTTACAAAACGTGCCAACTTCACTGGTTGTGGGTTCTGTACATCCGGTAGTCCCTTGAAGTACACTCATTTAAAAACTCTCTTGTTCTGGTGAAACAATGTAAAATAGAAACTATGACTAATGGTCATGTGGTTTTGGAAATAGTGTAAACGAAACATAATTTGACAGTACAAACCAACTAGTCAGTACCTTTTCTTACTCATTCTTTGAATAAAATGGCATTTCTCACAGTGGTGATATTTTAAAGCTGGTTCTCCAAGGCTCCTTGCAGAGTTTGATACTGGTTTCACGTTGTGCCGCAGGGGAAAATGTCTGTGACTAAAGCAAGCCAGATCGCATTGGAGAGCAATCCTCATACAGACTGAAATGCATAAAAAATGCCATGCGTTTTTACAAACACCAAAACCAGTAAAGTTGGCACGTTGTGTAATTCGTAAATAAAAACAGAATACAATGATTTGCAAATCCTCTCCAGCTTATATTCGATTGAATAAACTGCAAAGACAAGATATTTAATGTTCCAACTGAGAAACTTAATATTTTGGCAGGAACACATTGCAAAAAAGTTGGCACAAGGGCATTTTTACCACTGTGTTACATGGCCTTTCCTTTTAACAACACTCAGTAAACGTTTGGGAACTGAGGAGACCAATTTTTGAAGCTTTTCAGGTGGAATTATTTCCCATTCTTGCTTGATGTACAGCTTAAGTTGTTCAACAGTCCGGGGTCTCCATTGTGGTATTTTAGGCTTCATAATACGACACACATTTTCATTGGGGGACAGGTCTGGACTACGGGCAGGCCAGTCTAGTACCCGCACACTTTTACGCTGTTGTAACACGTGGCTTGGCATTGTCTTGCTGAAATAAGCAGGGGCGTCCATGATAACGTTGCTTGGATGGCAACATATGTTGCTCCAAAACCTGTATGTACATTTCAGCATTAATGGTGCCTTCACAGATGTGTAAGTTACCCATTCCTTGGGCACTAATACACTCCCATACCATCACAAATGCTGGCTTTTGAACTCTGCACCTATAACAATCCGGATGGTTCTTTTCCTCTTTGTTCCGGAGGACACGACATCCACAGTTTCCAAAAACAATTTGAAATGTGGACTCGTCAGACCACAGAACACTTTTACACTTTTCATCAGTCCATCTTAGATGAGCTCGGGGCGGCGTTTCTGGGTGTTGTTGATAAATGGCTTTCGCTTTGCATAGTAGAGTTTTAACTTGCACTTACAGATGTAGCGACCAACTGTAGTTACTGACAGTGGTTTTCTGAAGTGTTCCTGAGCCCATGTGGTGATATCCTTTACACACTGCTGTCGCTTTTTGATGCAGTACCGCCTGAGGGATCGATTTCCCCAAATTCTCTGAACCTTTTGATGATATTCCGGACCGTAGATGGTGAAATCCCTAAATTCCTTGCAATAGCTGGTTGAGAAATGTTGTTCTTAAACTGTTGGACAATTTGCTCACGCATTTGTTCACAAAGTGGTGACCCTCGCCCCATTCTTGTTTGTGAATGACTGAGCATTTCATGGAAGCTGCTTTTATACCCAATTAATGGCACCCACCTGTTCCCAATTAGCCTTTTCACCTGTGGGATGTTCCACATAAGTGTTTGATGAGCATTCCTCACCTTTCTCAGTCTTTTTTGCCACTTGTGCCAGCTTATTTGAAACATGTTGCAGGCATCAAATTCCAATTGAGCTAATATTTGCAAAAAATAACAAAGTTTTCCAGTTAGAACATGAAATATCTTGTCTTTGCAGTCTATTCAATTGACTGTAAGTTGAAAAAGATTTGCAAATCATTGTATTCTGTTTTTATTTACGGTTTACACTACGAGCCAACTTCACTGGTTTTGGGTTTTGTAAAACCCACACTGTTACTCCAAACATGATATTGTTTTACGCGAGACCAAAGGTGGAGACTGGTCGTGAGTACGAGCAGATTTCCTTTGGCTTTACAAAATACGAGGTCTGCTTTCAAAGCTGCAACGCTTTAGCAATAAAAGTCAAGAGGAGCAACAATTAAACTTAATGAAACATTTTTAACTGCTTGAACTTGAGTCATCTTTCATCAGGCGGCTCAGTTTGCATGTTTCACGGAGAATGCAACCTATATGTCGAAACACTTTCTGCCCTTTCACCAGAGGGTCACCCTGAGTCATTTCTGCATGAATAATGTATGCGGGCTAGCATTACAAAGCACAGTCACCTCACCACCGGAGGAATTTTGCAGCTTTCTCTCTTTAAAAGAAAAACGGCCAAAGTGACGAATGCTGATAAGGTATTGAAAGTGGAGCAGAAGTGGAAGATGCGGCTGTTTAAAAAGAGCGGATTGAAAAGGAGGCTTTTCTGGCACAAATCCATACACACGGTGGAGAAAGTAATTAATCATCTCACCCAGACTTTTCTCATAACATTCCTCTATTGATGGACCACTCACTGCAGCAGAGACATCTCTCAGCTTTCTCAATTATTTAAGACTCACTCAAGTGATCACTTAACCCTCGAAATGTTTGTTTTGTTAGAAATAATCTCCGGACTAATTACAAGGTTTGCTTTTTTTCCTCCCCCCTGCAAGGTGGCACCGCCTTTGTCGTTAGGAGAACACCCATGCGGCTGTTGCGGCTGTGTTATTTTTAAATCAGACCTACTTGACCCTTCCACGGAAATAGTTGTGCCTGATTCCGCGTCAAACTGTTCTACTGGGGAGTTGAGATCGGACCACTGAGGATTTTGTGGCTAAGGCACGTTACGGACACGGTTGGACTAATGCAGTGTATTGATAACTCCACAAGGCTGAGTCAGTAATGTGTAGGATTCTTTGTTTGGGCACTCCAGGATGCGAGCAAACCAATCAATCAATCAATCAAAGTTTATTTGTGTAGTCTCTCAAAGGACTTTACAAACGACATCCCCTGATCTAAACCTACAGTGCCGGCCAAAAACTTGGACACACCTTCTCATTCAATGCGTTTTCTTTATTTTCATGGCTATTTACATTGTAGATTGTCACTGAAGGCATCAAAACTACGAATGAACACATGTGGAGTTAAGTACTTCACAAAAAAAGGTGAAATAACTGAAAACATGTTTTGTATCCTAGTTTCTTCAAAATAACACACTTGGCATTCTCTCAATGAGCTTCAAAAGGTACCGTATTTTTCGGAGTATAAGTCGCACCGGCCGAAAATGCATAATAAAGAAGGAAAAAAACATATATAAGTCGCACTGGAGTATGAGTCGCATTTTTGGGGGGAATTTATTTGATAAAACCCAACACCAAGAATAGACATTTGAAAGGCAATTTAAAATAAATAAAGAATAGTGAACAAACAACAGGCTGAATAAGTGTACGTTATATGAGGCATAAATAACCAACTGAGAACGTGCCTGGTATTTTAACGTAACATATTATGGTAAGAGTCATTCAAATAACTATAACATATAGAACATGCTATACGTTTACCAAACAATCTGTCACTCCTAACCGCTAAATCCCATGAAATCCTATACGTCTAGTCCAGTGGTTCTTAACCTGGGTTCGATCGAACCCTAGGGGTTCGGTGAGTCGCCCTCAGGGGTTCGGCGGAAGTCAAAACACACCCGACTCCTCGTGTAAATAAAAACTTCTCCCTATCGGCGTATTACGGATACGACAACAGCAGAAGTCAGACTGATTTGCAGGTGTGTAATTTGTTGTGAGTTTATGCACTGTGTTGGTTTTGTTCTTTAAACAAGATGATGTTCATGCACGGTTCATTTTGTGCACCAGTAAAAAAACATGGTAACACTTTAGTATGGGGAACATATTCACCATTAATTAGTTGCTTATTAACATGCAAATTAGTAACATATTGGCTCTTAACTAGTCATTATTAAATACTTATTAATGCCTTATTCTGCATGGCCTTATTATAACCCTAACCCTCTAACCCTGGCTCTAACCCTAACCCTAACCAAATAACTCTAAATTAAGTCTTTGTTACTTAGAATATGTTCCCCTAATGTCCAAGAAACTCTAAATTAAGTATTTTTTACTTAAAATATGTTCCCCATACCAAAGTATTACCAAAAACATATAACTTTGTCTTGAATTTGAAAAAAACCAACATTTTATTTTTCACTAAAGAAGGGTTCGGTGAATGCGCATATGAAACTGGTGGGGTTCGGTACCTCCAACAAGGTTAAGGACCACTGGTCTAGTCTCTTACGTGAATGAGCTAAATAATATTATTTGATATTTTACGGTAATGTGTTAATAATTTCACACATAAGTCGCTCCTGAGTATAAGTCGCACCCCCGGCCAAACTATGAAAAAAACTGCAACTTATAGTCCGAAAAAAACGGTAATCACCTGAAATGGTTTTCACTTCACAGGTGTGAAGTTCATCGAGAGAATGCCAAGAGTGTGCAAAGCAGTAATCAGAGCAAATGGTGGCTATTTTGAAGAAACTAGAATATAAAACATGTTTTCAGTTATTTCACTTTTGTTTTGTTAAGTACATAACTCCACATGTGTTCATTCATAGTTGTGGAGGGGGGCGTGGCCTGCGGGCCTGCAGCGAGGCGGGGTGTGCCAGGACCGGCCTCGAAGTCAGCGACAGGTGCGTAGATGGGCCACCTGGGCCTTGTTATCTAATCACCTGTCGCTCTGTATAAGCATCAGCCAGGAGGAGAGACGTTGTTGGAGTGGGAGGCAGAGAAAGACACACGTACAGAGACACGCCAGACTGAAAAGTCCAAGAATCTATTGCTGGAAAGCAATCCCTACATGGTTGCGTGAGAATAAAAACTATCTTTATACCAATGAAACGGGCTCGCCTGGAGATGCTTGGTGGTCAGGAGGACCCACTGGAAGAGAGCTTCCGCAATAGTTTTGATGCCTTCAATGACAATCTACAATGTAAATAGTCATGAAAATAAAGAAAACGCATTGAATGAGGAGAAGGTGTGTCCAAACCTTTGGCCCGTACTGTACATCAAGGAAAAACTCAAAAGCCCTGAAAAGATGGGGTCTCAGGGGGTTTGGGAACTCAAGTATGCAAGCAAATCAATCAACCAAAGTTTATTTATGTAGTCCTGAATTACAAGTGTCCCAAAGGACTTCACAAACTGACAGCAACATCCCCTGATTTAAACCCACATCCAGACAAGGAAAAAACTCAAAAGCCCTGAAAAGGGGCCGCAGATGTAGCGACCCCACTTTCAGGGGGTTTGGGCATTCAAGTAAGCAAGCAAATCAATCAATCAATCAACCAAAGATTATTTATGTAGTCCTGAATTACAAGTGTCCCAAAGGACTTCACAAACTGGCAGCAACATCCCCTGATCTAAACCCACATCCGGGCAAGGAAAAACTCAAACGCCCTGAAAAGGGGCGGCAGATGTAGCGACCCCACTTTCAGGGGGTTTGGGCACTCAAGTAAGCAAGCAAATCAATCAATCAATCAACCATCAGCAACATCCCCTGAAAAACTCAAAAGACAAGAAAAAGAAGAAACCCTGAGAAGGGGCCACAGATGTGGGGACCCCCACCCTTCCAGGGAACAAAACCGCCACGGAACAGCACCGCCATCCTGCACCAGTCCGGCAATCCCCACCGCCGTTCTGTTGCATCTCCGTCGTGCAGCGAAATAGCGCTGACTTTTGCGAGATCTCACAAATCTGTGCGTAATCCCGTGATAAGGGAAGTTGTAGTAAAACGAACTACAGACAGTTTATTCTGTCCTTCCAGAGGAGCAGAAGCAAATAAACCCGGTCCTGCCATTAGGAACAGGTGCTGAACGGCCACACCGATGACAGTTTTACCTTGATTAACAACTTTTTAGTTTTTTGTAGCAAGCGACAATACAACTGTCATATCATCCCTGGCGAGCGTGTCATAACAACCACTCCCCTGCTTTCCCAGTCAACGTATCAGCTGGTACCTGACACAGGCCCCCATAACCCCATATTTTGGACCTACAGAATCAGCATGTCCTCATCCATTTGTGTCAACAGGGTGAAATTACGTCTGAAAGCCTTTGAGAAGTTGACTTAATGTTCTTCGCCGCCCATTAGGACGTTTCAATGTGGAAAATGCGATCCGTCTTGAAAACTTATTTTACTTTGAAAGTAAACCGGATCATTTATTTGGTGTTTGTGCATGACTTCCTGTACAACACAGGCATATTTTGACAAGAACAAGAACATTTGATCATATTACGCCTATACTGGCTCACCTGCACTGGCTTCCTGTGCACTTAAGATGCGACTTTAAGGTTTTACTACTTACGTATAAAATACTACACGGTCTAGCTCCATCCTATGTTGCTGATTGTATGGTACCATATGTCCCGGTCAGAAATCTGTGTTCTAAGAACTCCGGCTTATTAGTGATTCCCAGAGCCCAAATAAAGTCTGCGGGCTATAGAGCGTTTTCTATTCGGGCTCCAGTACTCTAACAGTTAGAGATGCTACCTCAGTAGAAGCATTTAAGTCCCATCTTAAAACTCATTTACAGTATATACTCTAGCCTTTAAATAGACCCCCCTTTTAGACCAGTTGATCTGCCGTCTCTTTTCTGCTCTGCCTCCCTCTCCTGTGTGGAGAGGTTATCAGGTGACCACAGATGAGGCGCTCATCTGTGGTCATTGTTCAAAGTCAGGACCCGGGGTGGACCACTTCTCTCTGCGCTGCTGACTTGTCTCCATTCAAGATGATCCCCTGCAGGCCCCACTATGGACTGGACTCTCACACTATTAACTAGATCCACTCGACGTCCATTGCACCGGTCGACCGGAGGGTGTCGGGGTCCCCACATCCGCGATCCCCTCCAAGGTTTCTCGTTGTTCCCATTGGGTTGAGTTTTTTCTTGCCCTTTGATTGATTGATTGATTGATTGATATTTTAGCTAAAGTAAATAGATATGGTGGGGCATCCGGCAAATATAGAAACGGCACGTTGGTGACATTCCGCAGGCGGTGGAAGTGGACACATAGATTTGATTAAAAACGGACAGAGTCCTCACCGTCGTTTTGCTTCCAGTTGAAATCCAGGGTAATAACCGAATAGGGAAATTAATAGATAATGTGGGAGTCCAGTCCATCGTGAAACCAACATATAGTCATCGGAGGATCTTCTACCAGGATAACTCGACAAGACTGAGACCCTGTGTACATTAAACCGGATAACTCATTAAACGAATAATTATTTAGCCTAAGCCCAGTTTCGGCCACATTAAATCATCGTTTAAGGTTCCCTCCATGGATCATTTTTTTACACGGGTAAGTGCGCCGTCTATTTGTTGAATCTCTGGCTCTTAGTTTTGTATGGACTCATTGATCGTTTACAAACTGATTTCGGAGAGGATGTGACGCCACACACAGGAAGTAACGTCAGAAAGAACGCTCCACAGCCAGCTTCATAATAAAGCGGTTTCGTAACTCGGAGCTAACCACTGGAAATATGGAGGAGAGTCATCCAGATATGCCCGTGTTTCTCCTTCCGTCTGTACAGATGCTTGTAGAAATCACACATGAATACCTTAAGAGAAAGCGATTGCAGCTATTTGGGATACAACACTTCTCAGACGGCAAGAGAACTTTCGAATGTCCAGGTCAGCTGGGATTTTACTTACCGAAAAACTTTGTTAATTTGTCGAAGGAGACCTCACTGAACACCACTGATTTTCACGCGCTTTTTTGTCATACGTGGAGCTATGGTAAAGGACACATGTTTTGGCGTGTTTTATTATTCATAGTTTGCTTAACAGTAATAGAATATTCTTATATGCTATAAATGACCAGACGTCCGAGATCAAAACTGTGAATATAATCCCAGAGAAGGGGGAAAACAACGGTCAGCTATTTTTAAATTCAAGAAACAATATGATTAGGTTATATATACATGTGTATATCCTACATAAACAATGTATGGATACATTAGATATCTATATATCTTAGGGACCTATAGACTGTATCTCTGTTGCTGCAGCAGCAGAGAGTTTATTCTGTCTTGACACTTTGTATTGATATTTTGTATTACATTCTTCCGTTAAATCAGGGGTGTCCAAAGTGCGGCCCGGGGGCCATTTGCGGCCCGCAGCTAATTGTTTACTGGCCCGCCACACATTCTGCAAAAATTGCAAAATTGATAATTTTGCAAAAATTAAAAAAAACATTTAAAAAAAAGTGGAATGAGGTGAAATCTAACAAGAAAAAGTTGCAATGTTGACACAAAGCTGCCATGCAGGCTGTTTTTTTTTTCTTTTGTCTTTGTTTATTGTTCTTTTTTTCGCCATTGCTAAAAAAAAAAAAAAAAGACTAAAAATCTATGTTATAATGAATTATTAGTTAAAAAATATCACTTTAAAATGTTTTATGTGGGAAAAATATTGCATATATTGTGTGGTTGCCATATAAAAACATCAACGTTTTATTCGACAAAAAGAGCATAAAACAAACAAAATAACAGTTCAAACGTAAAATCGACAGATATATCTGAAGTTGATCTCGTAATTTAAGTGTTAAAAGTAAAAAAAACCTAATAAAAATGTATCTTTTTATGAGTGGGGGACCTTTTGGATCCCAAATATATTTAGTAGGATTTTATTTAACTTTTCACTGTGAATACTCAAAAATATTTAAGAATTAAAATCAATGGTGTCCTGCATTATTGATCTTTTAAGGCTCTAATTACTAAATACTGCATATTTCAGTTTTACTATAAAAAACTAATTTGTCTTTGACAGAAAACCTTTTTTTTTTTTTTACTTTACATCAACCTCAAGTTGATATAAAGATTTACTGTAAGCGTTAAATTTAAAAAAATAATAATAATTTGACTTATTTTTAACAGTTTAATGACTGAGACCCTTTATAGTCCCCCCGGGCCCTAAAGGTTAAAAAAAAAAAGAAAATCCATATATTTTGTTAAGGTTTGAAAATGAAAAATATCAAAATGGCACCCGCAAGCTTAAATTTTTCCGTGTACGGCCCTCAGTGGAAAAAGTTTGGACACCCCTGCCTTAAATGATCATGTTTACAGTGATTGTTTTACATGTATTTTTTATGTATGTCGCTTTGCTATCTTACGCTATCTTTGCTCCGTCTCAACTCTGTGGTAATATTCTTTTCACAAAATACAACCAATAGTACGTTAATGTTAAATCCCGATTCCTATTTTCAACAGTCCGCTCGTTTGAGCAGGAAAACGCTGAACACCAGCCCGGCATCTTTGTTTTCTACCTGTCAACTGTCAGTTTAGGCTGCTCGCCGGCTCCTCATCACCACTTCAAGATGGCGGCCGAATTTCTCGCGTCACAGCAGCCAATGCTGCGTCTACTTATAAGATGTCTATGGGTTAAACGACTTAGTGTAGACATGGCCTTAGTGTATAAGGGGCCTGAGTCACCAATGCGCGAGTAAATTAGCGCAATGTTTGGCTGTATGAGATTTTTGATTTAAAAAAAAAAATCAGTAGGAAAGTGCTGCGTATGAAAAGATACGTGTTCGTGAATTGTCGACACTTTAAAAAGTACCGTTTTTCGCACGACCGACAAGTGCGGTGACAAAAAGTTTTCCGTTCCAGAGGTGGATTCTCGCCTCAGGATGTCAAAAATGAACCGCCATGGGATGGTGTGTGATAAAACATATGATGTGGGATAAGCCGTAATCTTTTAAATCCTTTTTGGGGGACTTAGCTAAACACCCTCTCATGCATTTCCACGCAAACATCCTCTACTTTCTCTCTCATCCATAGTCATGCAGGCTCCATGTCTGTCTCTCTCTCTCTCACACACACACACACACACACAGCCTTCTTAATTTCCATGTCCATGGCTCTGCTCAATGGATGTAGTCTACATCTGTGCGTGTTTCTGTGTCTACCCTGTGTGCGAGGGGTCCGGGAGGATTGGAAAAGATGTGGGGACGGGGGTGGGGGGGCCCCAGCTGAGGAGACCTTTTTTCCCTTCACCGGTGGAATGTCTTCATTTATGTTCTTGTTTGGGAAGGCAGTTCCGGGCTTCCAGAAGTTGGCAGGAAACCCCATACTGCTCATTCTGCGCTGATAAGCAAGTGGGCGGGAGGGAAGAAGAAGCGGTGGGAAAGTGGGAAACGGGAGGGTGCAATAGTGAACCTTCAGGAAGGTAGATTAATCCCACCAAACGCTGGCAGAGCTTCGGCCTTTGTGCGCGCTGGTGTGTACGTTCTGGGGGTGTGTGACAAAAAAGCAGCTCCTTCGGCTCACTCAGCAGTGGAGTTTCAATGGATCCGGGGGCAGGCCTCCACAAAAGGGCGGCGCAACAAAAGGCCTGCAAGCTGAGAATGTGCGGCGTCGAGGCGAGGCACCAATCTCACGCTTTGTTAACTCTCACCCGCCATGCTGCATAGAGACTAAGACAATCACGCCTCTCTTGTCAATTACCTGCCTGTTGATTATCATTCTGACGGATCGCCGCCTCAGGATGTATGACTTAAACCGGCTATTACCGCATGACAGCGCTCCCTGCAGATACGTGTTTAACAACTTCCATCATTCTGACACGGTGTTAGAAGATTACACTGTTTAATTTAATCAAAATACAGATTCATCTGGTACGAGGACACTGGTTCGGATAACAGGGGCGTCGCAGGTCAACAATTTGGAGGCTTTGAACAGTGGATGAACCGAGACAAATGGCAAAGACACATACACTATATTGCCAAAAGTATTTGGCCACCCATCCAAGTGATGAGAATCAGGTGTCCTAATCACTTGGCCCGGTGTATAGAATGAAGCTCTTAGGCATGGAGACTGTTTCTACAAACATTTGTGAAAGAATGGGCCGCTCTCAGTGATTTCCAGCGTGGTACTGTCATCATACTTGCCAACCTTGAGACCTCCGGATGTATATTGTAGTGTCCCGGAAGAGTTAGGGCTGCAAGGGATTCTGGGTATTTGTTCTGTTGTGTTACGGTGCGGATGTTCTCCCGAAATGTGTTTGTCATTCTTGTTTGGTGTGGGTTCAGTGTGGCGCATATTTGTAACAGTGTTAAAGGCCTACTGAAACCCACTACTACCGACCACGCAGTCTGATAGTTTATATATCAATGATGAAATCTTAACATTGCAACACATGCCAATACGGTTAGATTACTAAAGTGCAATTTTAAATTTTGCGCGAAATATCCTGCTGAAAACGTCTCGGTATGATGACGCCTGCGCGTGACGTCACGGATTGTAGAGGACATTTTGGGACAGCATTGTGGCCAGCTATTAAGTCGCCTGTTTTCATCGCAAAATTCCACAGTATTCTGGACATCTGTGTTGGTGAATCTTTGTCAATTTGTTCAATGAACAATGGAGACAGCAAAGAAGAAAGCTGTAGGTGGGAAGCGGTGTATTCCGGCCGGCTGCAGCAACACAAACACATAGCCGGTGTTTCATTGTTTACATTCCCGAAAGATGACAGTCCAGCTTTACCATTGGCCTGTGGAGAACTGGGACAACAGAGACTCTTACCAGGAGGACTTCGAGTTGGATACGCAGACGCGGTACCGTGAGTACGCATGAGCTGTGGCTTCCAAACATTTGATGGCTTGCCCGTACGTGCGTGCCGCTATGTGCATGTCACGTACGTAACTTTGGGGACTTTGGGGAAATATCAATCAATCAATCAATCAATGTTTATTTATATAGCCCTGAAATATATGTGCTGTATGAACTTTGGGGAGGTGAACGGTACTTTGGGCTGTGGGATTGAGTATGTTGTGCGGGTGTTTGATTTGTATTTGCGGGTTATATGGACGGGAGGGGGGAGGTGTTTGTTATGCGGGATTAAATTGTGGCATATTAAATATAAGCCTGGTTGTGTTGTGGCTAATAGAGTATATATATGTCTTGTGTTTATTTACTGTTTTAGTCATTCCCAGCTGAATATCAGGTCCTACCCGCCTCTCACAGCATCTGCCCTATCTGAATCACTTCCACTGCCCTCTAGTCCTTCACTCTCACATTCCTCATCCATAAATCTTTCATCCTCGCTCAAATGAATGGGGAAATCGTCGCTTTCTCGGTCCGAATCGCTCTCGCTGCTAGTGGCCATGATTGTAAACAATGTGCAGATGTGAGGAGCTCCACAACCGGTGACGTCACGCGCATATCGTCTGCTACTTCCGGTACAGGCAAGGCTTTTTATCAGCGACCAAAAGTTGCGAACTTTATCGTCGATGTTCTCTACTAAATCCTTTCAGCAAAAATATGGCAATATCGCGAAATTATCAAGTATGACACACAGAATGGACCTGCTATCCCTGTCTAAATAAGAAAATCGCATTTCAGTAGGCCTTTAAAGTTGTTTATACGGCCACCCTCAGTGTGACCTGTATGTATGTTGATCAAGTATGCATTACATTCACTTATGTGTGTGTAAAAGCCGCATTATATTATGTGACTGGGCCGGCACGCTGTTTGTACGGTGGTAAAGCGGATGTGACGACAGGTTGTAGAGGACACTAAAGGCAGTGCCTTTAAGGCACGCCCCCGATATTGTTGTCCAGGTAGAAATTGGGAGAAATTCGGGAGAATGGTTTCCCTGGCAGAATTTCGGGAGGGGCACTGAAATTCGGGAGTCTCCCGGGAAAATCGGGAGGGATGGCAAGTATGACTGTCATCGGATGCCACCTGTGCAACAAATCCAGTTGTGAAATTTCCTCGCTCCTAAATATTCCAAAATCAACTTTATTATAAGAAAAGTGAAGAGTTTGGGAACAACAGCAAGTCAGCCACCAAGTGGTAGGCCACGTAAACTGACAGAGAGGGGTCAGCAGATGCTGAAGCGTATAGTGCAAAGACTTTCTGCACAGTCAGTTGCTACAGAGCTCCAAACGGCATGTGACCTTCCAATTAGCCCACGTACAGTACGCAGAGAGCTTCATGGAATGGGTTTCCATGGCCAAGCAGCAGCATCTAAGCCATACATCACCAAGTCTAATGCAAAGCGTGGGATGCAGTGGTGTAAAGCACCGGACTCTAGAGCAGTGGAGACACCTTCTGTGGACTGATAAATCACGCTTTTCCATCTGGCAATCTGATGGACCAGTCTGGGTTTGGAGGTTGCCAGGAGAACGCTACATTTCGGACTGCATTGTGCCGAGTGTGAAATTTGTTGGAGGAGGAATTATGGTGCGGGGTTGGTTTTTCAGGAGATGGGCTTGGCCCCTTAGTTCCAGTGAAAGGAACTTTGAATGCTCCAGGATACCAAAACATTTTGGACAATTCCATGGGATGGCACTTCAAGTTCATATGTGAGTAAAGGCAGGTGGCCAAATACTTTTGGCAATATAGTGTATTTGCTGTCAATTTCAAGCATGGTTCTGGGAGTGTGAGAGAGGCCTTTTCAACACAACACCGTCTAACAGCCCTGAAGCCTAAATACATATTGACAAGTGCACACACAAACACTGCAGAGGATTATAAATCTCCGGCGGTTTCAAGTGACCCAGCTCGGTGTTTATGGTTTCCTACGACTAGATCGATCAAATTCATTTTGACAAAATGGCATATTGACAGGTGGTCGGCCATTTATCCACCGATCAATACATTTCATTTGAATGTTTTGCAAAGAGCACGTGCGTCAGAAGGCTACGAGCTCTCATACAAATCTGGAGTTCCCGCAGTTGTCCGTTCTAAAAGGTCCGATGACAACATAATCAATTCTCCTATTAAAAATAATATAAATGAAATTATTTCGTTCCAGACATCCAAAATACAAAACCCAAAACCAGTGAATTTGGCATGTTGTGTAAATGGTAAATAAAAACAGAATACAATGATTTGCAAATCCTTTTCAATTTATATTCAATTAAATAGACTGCAAAGACAAGATATTTAATGTTCAAACTGAGAAACTTAATTTTTTTTTGCAAATAATTATTAACTTAGAATTTAATGGCAGCTACACATTGCAAAAAAGTTGGCACAGGGGCATTTTTACCACTGTGTTACATGGCCTTTCCTTTTAACAACACTCAGTAAATGCTTGGGAACTGAGGAGACCAATTTTTGAAGCTTCTCAGGTGGAATTCTTTCCCATTCTTGCTTGATGTACAACTTAATTTGTCCAACAGTCCGGGGTCTCCGTTGTGGTATTTTAGGCTTCATAATGCGCCACACATTTTCAATGGGAGACAGGTCAGGACTACAGGCAGGCCAGTCTAGTACCTGCACTTTTTTACTATGAAGCCACGCTGTTGTAACACGTGGCTTGGCATTGTCTTGCTGAAATAAGCAGGGGCGTCCATGATAACATTGCTTGGATGGCAACATATGTTGCTCCAAATCCTGTATGTACCGTTCAGCATTAATGGTGCCTTCACAGATGTGTAAGTTACCCATGCCTTGGGCACTAATACACCCCCATACCATCACAGATGCTGGCTTTTGAACTTTGCGCCTATAAAAATCCGGATGTTTCTTTTCCTCTTTGGTCCGGAGGACAAGACGTCCACAGTTTCCAAAAACAATTTGAAATGTGGACTCGTCAGACCACAGAACAATTTTATACTTTGCATCAGTCCATCTTAGGTGAGCTCGGGCCGAGCGAAGCCGGCGATGTTTCTGGGTGTTGTTGATAAATGGCTTAATGAGCATTCCTCAACTTTCTCAGTCTTTTTGCCCCTTGTGCCAGCTTTTTTTAAACATGTTGCAGGCATCATATTCCAAATGAGCTAATAATTTTTGAAAAATAACAAAGTTTTTCAGTTCGAATGTTAAGTATCTTGTCTTTGCAGTCTATTTAATTGAATATAGGTTGAAAAGGATTTGCAAATCATTGTATTCTGTTTTTATTTACCATTTACACAACGTACCAACTTCACTGGTTTTGGGTTTTGTATGAACACAAACCACATTTTATAGATGTCTATGGATGTTCTCGTTGATCCGGGTCATTGTATGCTCAGAGCATTCAATCGATCCCAACTGGACTGTTCAGTTTGCTATGGAAGACATTTCTCCCCTCATCCAAGTAGGCTTCATCAGTTCATGTTCATAGACTTATATCGGTCAGATCTAGTCTTCCACTTAGATCGGTCAGATGTAGTCTAGATGCTTAGTGATATATCGGATATATCAGATCGTAGGTGTTTTTGTTTTTTACCTTTTATGTTCATATTTCGCTGTGTTTGTTGCATTTTTGTTGCGTTTCACTTGATTGTAAAATATGTCGATCGATACGGGGCGTGACGTTCATATGTTGTCAATATTCAGTGTTTTATCGTTGATAGTTAATATTGTAAATCCCACATTCTTTATTTTCATGTACATTCTGGGTGTCTACTTCAGTTAAAAAATGTAAAATTCCATTCCGTTTTTTTAAGGCGGTCTGTCATAACGTTTTTTAGCATTCAATCAGACATTATTGCGAGGTTTTGTATTAGTGTTCCTAAAAATAGATACACCGGCCCCAGACACATTTTCTTCTCTACATTTGGCCCCCCCAGTCAAAATAATTGCTCAGTCAATCAATGTTTATTTATATAGCCCTAAATCACAAGTGTCTCAAAGGGCTGCACAAGCCACAACGACATCCTCGGTTCAGATCCCACATAAGGGCAAGGAAAAACTCACAACCCAGTGGGATGTCGATGAGAATGACTATGAGGCCTGCGCTAGTCAGTCCGTGAGTCTATTAAAGTGCAGTTGTCAAAGTTTTCTCGATAGTTTGAATTTAAAACTGAAATACTAATCATCTGCAGTTATCATTAATATCGTGTATGTGAATTGGTGCCAAAAAAAAGTCCCGGATTTGGTACCCGTTCCTAACTGTACTTATATCAAACAAAGAGACCTGGTAGCTAGTTAAGGATTCTCCTCAGACTAACAGACAAACTAATTCTGGTTAACCGTATTTGCTTTGGCTCAATTACTGGATACCCGCATGAACTACGGCGGATCTTGCCGGGGAAAAACAGGTCGACTCAAATTAGAAGACAAAAACTCTTGGCTTTCCCCAAGTGCTTACGATCCATTCTATCCCACCGAGACTGCGATTCAAAGGAGACTCCTTAGGGTCTGGGCCAACCCCAGAGAGATGACTACATTGTCCATGTGGTGCATTTCCAAACTGCTCCTCCACCTTCAAGCAACACCTGCCTTTTACCCAGAAAGCCAACTGGGATTTGTCACTCCCCAAGCAGGACAGCCGAATCGAGCTATCAGACAAGACATCCATCACTATCCTTCAGGGGAGGGATTATTAAATGACCTTCATCCACTTCTTGTCACTCCATTTGGACGCCCTGGGGCTCTATTATAAGGAGATTTAAGTAGCCAGAGTGCAGGTGTGATTGTGGACTTGATAAGCAGTGAAGAAAGAGAGCAATGCAGAGATGAAAAGCCCGGCAGAAAATTAAGATGGAGTACAAAGTTTCCGGGAGATGAGAAGGGGAGACGGAGTATCGGAGGTGAGGATGGAAGGAGACAAATTGCTTTTCAAGGACTCTCCAACCCCTCGGTGGGGAAGGGCTCAAAAAGCAACAGCACACCTGGTTTGACGAAGACAATATAAGGGTCATTTCCAGACCGAAAGAAGAGACATCCATCATGGCGGCGGCGCATCACTGAGTTTAAGTATCTGGGAATGCGAGAGCCCTGAAGCACTCGGACTTTCCTCCTCCACCATTTGCTTGGAGGGGAAGAAACAGATTTACGAGGAGGGCGCCCTCATGCGCAGGTGAGCGCGCAAATGGAAACGTTTGCACAAGCCGGGTTATATTCGCCAACACATATACAGGCGAGAAAATCAAAAGCTAAGTGTGATGTGAAGAATTTGGGAAATCCTGGGTGCTCTCTTTTTACTCCACTTAAAAAGCTTCACCTGCAGGTCGGGTTGCCAACTTTATTTGTTACAAAAACTGATTTTCAAGGTAAAAACAGATTTTCAAGATAAAAACTGATTTTCAAGGTAAAAACTGATTTTCAAGATAAAAACTGATTTTCAAGGCAAAAACTGATTTTCAAGGTAAATTTGATTTTCAAGGTAAAAGTTGATTTTCAAGGCAAAAACTGATTTTCAAGGTAAAAGTTGATTATCAAGGCAAAAACTGATTTTCAAGGTAAAAACTGATTTTCAAGGCAAAAATTGATTTTCAAGGTAAAAATTGATTTTCAAGGTAAAATTTGATTATCAAGGCAAAAACTGATTTTCAAGGTAAATCAGATTTTCAAGGTAAAAGTTGATTTTCAAGGCAAAAACTGATTTTCAAGGTAAAAGTTGATTATCAAGGCAAAAACTGATTTTCAAGGTAAAAACTGATTTTCAAGGCAAAAACTGATTTTCAAGGTAAATTAGATTTTCAAGGTAAAAGTTGATTTTCAAGGCAAAAACTGATTTTCAAGGTAAAAGTTAAAATCCAAGGCAAAAACTGATTTTCAAGGTACATTTGATTTTCAAGGTAAAAGTTGATTGTCAAGGCAAAAACTGATTTTCAAGGTAAAAGTTGATTATCAAGGCAAAAACTGATTTTCAAGGTAAAAACTGATTTTCAAGGCAAAAATTGATTTTCAAGGTAAAAATTGATTTTCAAGGTAAAATTTGATTATCAAGGCAAAAACTGATTTTCAAGGTAAATCAGATTTTCAAGGTAAAAGTTGATTTTCAAGGCAAAAACTGATTTTCAAGGTAAAAGTTGATATCCAAGGCAAAAACTGATTTTCAAGATAAATTTGATTTTCAAGGTAAAAGTTGATTGTCAAGGCAAAAACTGATTTTCAAGGTAAAAGTTGATTATCAAGGCAAAAACTGATTTTCAAGGTAAAAACTGATTTTCAAGGCAAAAACTGATTTTCCAGGTAAAAATTGATTTTCAAGGTAAAATTTGATTATCAAGGCAAAAACTGATTTTCAAGGTAAATTTGATTTTCAAGGTAAAAGTTGATTTTCAAGGCAAAAACTGATTTTCAAGGTAAAAGTTGATTATCAGGGCAAAAACTGATTTTCAAGGTAAAAACTGATTTTCAAGGCAAAAACTGATTTTCAAGGTAAATTTGATTTTCAAGGTAAAAGTTGATTGTCAAGGCAAAAACTGATTTTCAAAGTAAAAGTTGATTATCAAGGCAAAAACTGATTTTCAAGGTAAAAACTGATTTTCAAGGCAAAAACTGATTTTCCAGGTAAAAATTGATTTTCAAGGTAAAATTCGATTATCAAGGCAAAAACTGATTTTCAAGGTAAAAGTTGATTTTCAAGGTAAAAGTTGATTTTCAAGGCAAAAACTGATTTTCAAGGTAAAAGTTGATTATCAAGGCAAAAACAGATTTTCAAGGTAAATCAGATTTTCAAGGTAAAAGTTGATTTTCAAGGCAAAAACTGATTTTCAAGGTAAAAGTTGATTAACAAGGCAAAAACTGATTTTCAAGATAAAAACTGATTTTCAAGGCAAAAACTCATTTTCAAGGTAAAAGTTGATTTCCAAGGCAAAAACTGATTTTCAAGGCAAAAAGTGATTTTCAAGGCAAAAAGTGATTTTCAAGGTAAAAACTGATTTTCAAGGTAAAAACTGATTTTCAAGGTAAAAGTTGATTTTCAAAGCAAAAACTGATTTTCAAAGTAAAAGTTGAATTTCAGCCCTGCGATGAGGTGGCAACCTGTCCAGGGTGTACACTGCCTTCCGCCCTGATTGTAGCTGAGATAGGCTCCAGCGCCCCCCGCTACCCCGAAGGGAATAAGCGGTAGAAAATGGATGGATGGAAAAACTGATTTTCAAAGTAAAAGTTGATTTTCAAAGCAAAAACTGAGATTCAAGGCAAAAACTGATTTTCAAGGAAAAACTGATTTTCAAGGTAAAAACTGGTTTTCAAGGTAAAAACTGATTTTCAAGGCAAAAACTGATTTTCAAGGTAAAAACTGGTTTTCAAGGTAAAAACTGATTTTCAAGGCAAAAACTGATTTTCAAGGCAAAAACTGATTTTCAATGTAAAAACTGGTTTTCAAGGTAAAAACTGATTTTCAAGGTAAAAGTTGATTTTCACTTTTTTCACATTCTTTCACACTAAAATTTCACATTTTAACTTTGTAACAACTGCAGGATTTATTTATTTTTTTATGATTGATGCGGCCTAAAATGTTAGGGACTCGCATGGCTGCAGTTGTAGGGACCCCAAGATGCAGGAACCAGGAGGACGGTGATCAGGTAAGAGGATTTAAATATGATAAACAGAAAGAAAGCAGTCTTGCATGTAACAGTTCACAAACAATAAAGCATTCCTCGAGCACTGAGGAGCGTGCGAGACGGGCATGAATAGAAACATGTTGATTGGCAGCAGGTGTGGACCGGCTGCCAATCAACTGCAGGAGAGGGGGAAAAACAGCGCTCAGCGGGACGAGCAGGACATGGAAACAAAATAAGAGCACTGATCGGAAATAAACACAAAACAAGGAAGCACAAACAGATTGTTACATAAATCCCCTGCATTCTACCACTGTATATTGCTAGAAGGATTCTGGAGATGGAAGGGAGGAGAAGATAGGTGTTCAAAGTGAGGCCCGGGGGGCGCTTGTGGGCTGCGGCTAATTTTTTAACGGCCCGCATATTCCAAAAAAAAGTCAATGCTTTTGATAATCTCTACATTTTTTGTTGTACTTGTGACGCTCGGGTCGCGTGATGGCGATTAGTAGAGTGTTCCCAAGATGCAGAAGATCGTGGAGGCAACGTGCAGGTAAAAGTATTTAATGTAGCTCAAAAACAAACAAAGATGAGTGCCGCTGGGAAGACACAGAAGCATAGGGAAGGCTTTGCAAAAACAAAACGAAACGGAATGAATGCTGGAATACAGCAAAACTCACGGCAGGAAGAAAGAGCGTCCACATGAGTGATTATCATCTCCAAAGTCCCGACAAAGAATGGTGGCGCACACTCAACTTAAATAGTCTTAATCACCAACAGAAAACAGGTGAGGGGGGAAAAGCGCTTGAAGGCACGTGTAAAGTAGTCATGAAAAAAACACCAACACAACAGGAAGTGCCACCAAAATAAGAGCGCAGGACAGGAACAAGCACTAAACACAGCATAAAGGCCCGGACTGGTGCAACCACACTGCAAACAGTCAGTGTTCAAAAACAAGAAAAAAATATATACAAAAATTAGGGGTATTTTATTTGAACTAAGCAAAATTATTTGACTGATGAACATTATGACATCATTTATTAGGAAAGTAAGTGTAAAAAAAAGATTATGGTAGGTACATTTTCAGAATGTGCTTGGTCTATTTTTAAACAAAGAAAACAATCTGAAGTTGTCTTTATTTTTAAGTTATCGTGCCGTGATTTTACCGGTCCGGTCCATTATGGGTATAGATTTTCCTCCATGTGGCCCCAGAGCTAAAATGGGTTGAAAATAAAAACAATAAACATAACAAACTTTGTTACCCTAGGGCAGGGGTCACCAACCTTTTTGAAACCAAGGGCTACTTCTTGGGTACTGATTAATGCGAAGGGCTACCAGTTAGATACACACTTAAATAAATTGCCAGAAGTAGCCAATTTGCTCAATTTACCTTTAACTCTGTTATTATTAATAATTAATTATATTTATCTTTGTGGAAACACTGATCATCTTAATGATTTCTCACAATAAATATATATAGAAACAGATAAATATCAATATGCAACACTTTATTTATATATTTTCTCTAAGTGCACATTTTTCAAATTGAACATTTTCAAATGATCACTTCTAAGACAGTCTTGTGAAATCACAATATCCCATTTTAACTAGCTAGCCACTAACATTTTTTAACAAATCATGAATTACTTTGCACCATGTTTGTACAAATAATAACTCATGTAAAATACAATAGTAAACTCTCAAATTTTTAAATCATGTCACACTTTGAACTGGACACCAAATCTGTTATCTGTTTCTTTGTCAGTTAGTGGGAAGCCTGGCATTGCATGCTGTTAACTAGTGTGTTGTACTCTGGTGTGTAACTTGACACTGCAACTCTGAGTGAGTCTTGCAGATGTGCATCAGTGAGGCGTGTTCTGTGTTTGTTCTTGTTGATGTTCATGTCAGAAAAGGCTGATTCACAAAGATAAGATTTTTCCTCATTGTTTGCGAAACCTTCTTAATCTTTTGGACATATTTTCACAGCAATCTGGCCTTAAGCTTAATTATGATAAATGTAAAATGTTAAGGATCGGAAATCTAAAGGGAACGTCCTTTCGAATGGAATGCAAAGTGCCTGTTTTGTGGACAGATGTACCAGTTAACATACTTGGTGTTGTTGTCCCAGAAAATCTGGAAGATCTAGGCTCAGTAAATTATGATAATCGACTAAGAAAGCTGGACAAAATTATGCAATTATGGAAAGGGAAATCCCTAACCTTGTATGGTAAAATGTCTATTGCCAACTCGTTAATTATTCCTCAATTTATTTATTAGTTTTTGTCATTACCAGCTCCATCACAAAACTTTTTTAAGATTTATGAGCGGAGGGTCTTCGATTTTGTCTGGAACGGCAAACCAGAAAAGATTAAAAGAAAGGTTTTGTACAAAGAGTATGAATATGGGGGCCTGAAACTTCTCAACCTTGAAGCTATGTGTCTGTCTTTAAAAGCATCAATTGTTCCAAAGATGTATTTAAACATTGAGTGGTACACAAATGTCCTGTTGGACAAAACATGTACTGTATCGAAAGAAATTGTATCCTTTTTTACAAGTGATCCCCTCCCAGAGAGTCTGCTGGGAAACATGGCGGGGTTCATAAAGGAAACAATCCACTCATAGTGGTGTTTTCAATTTTATGTGCCAGAAAAAAGAGACGATATTTTGCAGCAGTTAATATGGATGAACTCTAATATTGTAATAGATGGAAAGCCTTTCTTTTGGAAAAATATGTTTGAAAGAGGAATCATTTTTGTCAATGATATTATCAATGAGAATGGTAAAATTATGAAGTATGATGAATTTAGAGCTATGTATGGTGATGCTTGCTCAAGCTTTTCATTTTATCAACTAACTGGAGTAATTGGGAAAAGATGGAAACAAATAATTAATTATGGAACTACTAAATTATTAGTTTGTAAACCTCTAATAAGAAATTATAGTTGGCAAAAGGAACTAAAAATAAATAGAAAAATATATAGTTTTTATTTAATAAAGAAATCTTTGAAGGCTGCCTCATACAACACAAATGGAAAATGGGAGGACTTTTTTGACTGCCCGTTGCCATGGGATGCCATATTCAAACTAATCTATAAAACCACTATCGATGTGCAAAATCGTTATTTTCAAATTAAAATTATTTATAACTTCTTACCCACAGGGAAAATGTTAAAATTATGGAATATGACAGAGTCAGATGATTGCCGATTTTGTTGTCAGGAGCCTGAATCCACCCTGCATTTGTTTTGGTATTGTCATATTGTGTCTTTGTTTTGGGTGGAAGTTGAAAAAATGTGTTTAAGGATTGGTTTGTTTATGAAGCTTAATGTGGTTTCTGTTATTTTAGGAGAGTTCATTGACAATCATGATTTAGTCAATGTAATTATAGTACTCGGTAAAATGTTTATTTTTAAGGCCAAAAATAGATATTCACTTAGTATTACTTTCTTTAAAACATTTATTCAGTATTTTCTAATTTTAGAAAGTTACATGGTTGAAAACGATAATGATGCCAAAAAACATTAAAAAAAAGATGAGAAGTCCTCAAAGGCTTATTTGAAAGTATAATTATGTTTATAGATTATATGATATCTGTTGTTGTGTTCCCTAATTTGAGTGACCTGGACATAATCTGGACTGTACATAAATGCTTATTTGAAAATGTAATTTTGTTTATAAATTATATGCAATCTGTTGTGTTCCCTAATTTTTTTCTGTGTACATGAATGAAGGTGTGTGTTGCTGAGTCCGACTTGGACATTATCTGGACTGGGCCTGGTTTAAAAAACCCTTTAAACAAATCTAATTTCATTGACAACCTGGTCTGTTGAAGATAAGGCCCTTTTTAAAAAAATAAAATAAAATAAGATAAATAAATAAAAAACATTTTCTTGGAAAAAAAAAGAAAGTAAAACAATATAAAAATAATTACATAAAAAATAGTAATTAATGAAAATGTTAGTGGACCAGCAGCCTATACAATCATGTGTGCTTCAGGGACTGTGTCCCTTGCAGATGTGTTGTCTATGTTGTGGGAACCAGAATATTGGTAGCAGAAAGAAATAACCCCTTTTGTGTGAGTGGGTGTGGATGAGTGTGCATGGGGGAAGTTGTTTGGGTTGATGCACTGATTGAAAGTGTATCTTGTGTTTTTTCTATGTAGATTTAATTTTAAAAAAATAAAAAATAAAAAATATATATATATATATATATATATTTTATTTTATTTTTTTTTTATTTTTTTTAGAACAGGCCCGCGGGCGACTCATCTGGTCCTTACGGGCGACCTGGTGCCCGCGGGCACCGCGTTGGTGACCCCTGCCCTAGGGTAAACTAGGTAACACATGGCACACTGACAAAGCTTAACCTATTGTTACTATAACAATCTACAAGGTTAATATAGCTGGCTTCGCTTTCTTCCCCTCCATTTTTCTGCCTTCTTTTGTATCTCTAGTTATCGTTATATATACGTTTTGTTGCATTTGAACAACTGTATTGTTGATAATAGAGGTAAATTATTGGTATTATTCGTTATCAATAGCGCTATTTCTATTGGTATTTGTATTGCTCCATTTGTAGTGTAATAATGCTCATTGTCATTTCTGTATTATTATTTATTTCACTAACTGCTTCTTTGCTATCTCTTTTACCATCATATTTGTACATATCGTTGTGGAAGTCGCTTCCTAGCAGTCCCACAGGAGCCAATCGTGCAGGTTTTAACAAGGTTTTAATAATAATGTTTCAACAAAAGTTTTTCCCTCCAGTAGAACGTGACCTTTCAGTCACGTCCGTATCCTCTCTCCCCTCCTGCTCCCGACCGCTTACTGTTAAAGACAACAGATGATTAGATTAACACGTACCACCTGTGAAATCTAATCACCTGCCAGCTGTGTCTCGCCCGTCAGCACTGCCCTGCCCCCGTCTGATGGTGCTCTGTCCTTAGCACCCTGGACAGAGGCGGTGACATTTGCTCCTGCAGGCAGCGCTGGCAACATCTCCCTCCACAATCGTATTTGCTGACGTTGCTCTATTGTTCTTGTTGTTGTTGTTGTTGTTGTTATTGTTGTGTTTGCTGTTGTTGTTTTTGTCTCTCTGTCTTATCCTCTTGTCACCACAATTTCCCCCTCTGTCTTCCTTTTTTCCCTCTTTCTATCCCCTCCTGCTCCCGCCCGGCTGCACCAAATGATAATATAAATACATTTAATAAAGTCAAACACAAATAAGGCAACAAGAGAAATATCCCACACTTCTCTTTTGTAAAGTACATTTGGGCATCTACATCAACTATATGATTTGCCTGAGAAGCTGGACAGGACAAAAAATAAAAGTAAAAAAAAAAAAAATTAAAATTAAAATTAAAATTAAAATAAGCATTGACATACGACTTATTTTTAACACTTTTATGAGTGGGCTTTTTTTTTTTTTTTTAACAGCCATTGTTAAAAAAAATTATTAATGAATCAAAAGCAATGTTGTTATTCACCTATTTAAGGTTCAAAATACTTCACATAAAATATTTAATTTAGAAAAAAAAACAGTTCAGTTCTTGCAAGGTAAAAACTGGGTTTTCATTGTGGGGGGGAGGCATAAAACATACAAAAATAAAAATGCTCCTCTGAATTTGTCTATAGATATTTAAGTGTTAATTGACATTAATATATGACTTATTTTTAACACTGCGTGGCAACATTGACAATAGTCATACGTAACGCCCATCGATGAATAATCACTACATCAAGTTTCCTTATCGAGTCAAATTGCCGCCTGCTGTCTTCCGGGGGAGAGATTTTAACGAGAATGTGTCATGTGGGAATTTGCACATTTGATCTAATTAAGAGGCTGCGGCGAGCGCTTTAGTCTCCAGCCAAATAGGCGTGAAAATGAAATCAACAATGCTAACAAACCAGTGTGACGAATCAATAGTAAAACAATGTGGACAATGTAGCGCTTTAATCCCGGCCTGACAGAGCAGCAGAATGGCATGCAGACGCGACAAATGGGAATCATTGTTTCATGACTCTTACTTGCATTCATTAAAACACAAGTGAGGCACAAATAGACGTGTGTTTTCTACATGACTCGCTGAGTTATGACCTGCAAGAGAGGTAATAAATTGTATAATATTGTCAATAAAGAGCCAAATAATGTTTACAAAGTATTACATTTAGAGATGTCCGATAATATCGGCAGTCCGATATTATCGGCCGATAAATGCTTTAAAAATGTGATATCGGGAATTATCGGTATCGGTTTCAAAAAGAAAAATTTATGATTTTTTTAAAACGTCGCTGTGTACACGGACGTGGGGAGAAGTACAGAGCGCCAATAAACCTTAAAGGGACTGCCTTGGCGTGCCCGCCCAGTCACATAATATCTACGGCTTTTCACACACACACAAGTGAATGCATGCATACTTGGTCAACAGCCATACAAGTCACACTGAGGGTGTCCGTATAAACAACTTTAACACTGTTACAAATATGCGCCACACTGTGAAGCCACACCAAACAAGAATTACAAACACATTTCGGGAGAACATCCGCACCGTAACACAACATAAACACAACAGAACAAATACCCAGAACCCCTTGCAGCACTAACCTTTCCAGGACGTTTCAATATAGGCAAGGCAAGGCAACTTTATTTGTATAGTGCTTTTCATACACAAGGCAGACTCAAAGTGCTTCACAGACAACAAAGTGAAATGAAAGAAAATAAAAGCAAAATTAAAATGCAGACAATAAAAATAAAAACAGTGCAGACGTTAAAAGTTAAAAGATTAAAAGATTTAGCTGAAAGCTAAGGTGAACATAAAAGTCTTCAGTCTAGTTTTAAAAGTAGTCAGAGTTGGGGAAAGTCTGACATCTTCAGGAAGTTTACTCCAGCTATTTGTTGCATAGTGATTGAATGATGCTCTCCCTTGATTTGAGTTTACTCTTGGAATATACCACCCCCACTACCCCCTACGCCCCCCCCCCCACCTCAACCCCACCCACCTCAACCTTCTCATGCTCTCTCAGGGAGAGCATGTCCCAAATTCCAAGCTGCTGTTTTGAGGCATGTTAAGAAAAAATAATGCACTTTGTGACTTCAATAATAAATATGGCAGTGCCATGTTGGCATTTTTTTCCATAACTTGAGTTGATTTATTTTGGAAAACCTTGTTACATTGTTTAATGCATCCAGCGGGGCATCACAACAAAATTAGGCATAATAATGTGTTAATTCCACGACTGTATATATCGTATCGGTGATATCGGAATCGGTAATTAAGAGTTGGACAATATCGGAATATCGGATATCTGCAAAAAAGCCATTATCGGACATCATGTGTTTATTTGTGAAAATATGATGGTTTTCATGGGAAAATCGACATATTCTTAAATTACCGTATTTTAGGGACTATGAGGCGCACTTAAAATCCTTTCATTTCCTCAAAACTTGACAGTGCGCCTTATACCCCGGTGCACCTAATGTACGGAATAATTTTGGTTGTGCTTACCGACCTTGAAGCTATTTTATTTGGTACATGGTGTAATGATAAGTGTGACCATGAATTGATTAAGGTGGACTCCGACTTAAACAAGTTGAAAAACTTATTCGGGTGTTACCATATAGTGGTCAATTGTACGGAATATGTACTGTACTGTGCAATCTACTGATAAAAGTCTCAAACCAGTAGATGGCAGTCACACATAAGAGATAAATGATAAATAAATGGGTTATACTTGTATAGCGCTTTTCTACCTTCAAGGTACTCAAAGCGCTTTGACAGTATTTCCACATTCATCCATTCACACACACATTCACGGCGGGAGCTGCCCTGCAAGGCGCTAACCAGCAGCCATCAGGAGCAAGGGTGAAGTGTCTTGCCCAAGGACACAACGGACGTGACTAGGATGGTAGAAGGTGGGGATTGAACCCCAGTAACCAGCAACCCTCCGATTGCTGGCACGGCCACTCTACCAACTTCGCCACGCCATCCCTAGACAGGTGTAGACTGCAATATGACTCAAGTAAACAACACCCAAATTGTATATGTTCCATTGAAAATATAGAACATTACACTCAAAAACCTATCAAAATGTTTTAGTACGACTTTGGTAAGCTATGAAGCCGCACCGCTTGATGGATTGTACTGTGCTTCAACATACCAGTATTATTATGGTGTGTGTAAGGTAAGACATATTATCTGGCGTTTTGTTTTGCAATATTATGCAAAAGAGACTTTTCTTACCTTTTTGGTACCTGCTGATGTGTATTTAGGATCTGCATTAAAGTCCTGAAAATTTGCGTGTGTGTATAAAGTTCTTACTTATATCTGCCAGTAAACTCGCCGTGAAAGTGCAAAAACATACCGGTGTGGTGAGTTTACATTATTCACCCAAGTAACTTTAGTTATTAACATGTATTGAAGTAAATAATTAATATTTGATGTCATTTACCTTCGTTCCACTCCTGTACTGCCTCCTTTATTTCAAAAGTCCGATCACTTTCCATTTTGTCTAAAAGTTCAGTTTGCGGATGTTTTTGAGTCACTTATTCATTCATTCGGCAGAACATTGAATTAATATTTATTTTTGTTTGTGTCAAATTTATTTTATTTGAACAAAAGCTGCTGGCTTCTTCTGTGGAAAAAGATTGTAGGCTATCAACTAGCGCCTGCTAGCTCATATACACCCCCCCCCCCCCCCCCCCCCCCCCCCCCCCCCCCCACCCACCAATTCCTGACTCAGAGTGCGTGGCTTGTTGACTAGCAAACACTCGCTTACACACTAAATGAGAAAATGAATACTCGCCACTGCCTCGTCTTGTTTCTATGATTTATTCATTCAGTGTACTCAGGACATGGCGCGCCGCATTATAATTGGTAAGTTTGCATAGACGGGAACAACGATAGCGACACCCTCATATTAGCTGGCGAGCTATTAGATGGACAGCTAGATGGATAAAACTTTTGGGTAAAGTATAATATATGCAATGTATTTACAAACCCCAAAACCAGTGAAGTTGGCACGTTGTGTAAATCGTAAATAAAAACAAAATGCAATGATTTGCAAATCCTTTTCAACCTAGCGGTATATTCAATTGAATGGACTGCAAAGACAAGATAATTAACGTTCGAACTGGAAAACGTTGTTATTTTTTGCAAATATTAGCTCATTTGGAATTTATCTGGAGGAATCTGGAGAAATCACTGCACGTAAGCGATGATATTACGGACCTTCGATCCCTCAGGCGGTACTGCATCAAAAAGCGACATAAGTGTGTAAAGGATATCACCACACGGGCTCAGGAACACTTCAGAAAACCACTGTCAGTAACTACAGCTTGTTTGCTTGTCAAAACTCTACTATGCAAAGCCAAAGCCATTTATCAACAACACCCAGAAATGGCGCCGGCTTCGCTGGGCCCGAGCTCATCTAAGATGGACTGATGCAAAGTGGAAAAGTGTTCTGTGGTCTGACGAGTCCACATTTCAAATTGTTTTTGGAAACTGTGGATGTCGTGTCGTCCGGAACAAAGAGGAAAAGAACCATCCGGATTGTTATAGGCGCAAAGTTTAAAAGCCAGCATCTGTGATGGTATGGGGGTGTATTAGTGCCCGAGGCATGGGTAACTTACACATCTGTGAAGGCGCCATTAATGCTGAAAGGTACATACAGGTTTTGGAGCAACATATGTTGCCACCCAAGTAACGTTGTCATGGACGCCCCTGCTTATTTCAGCAAGACAATGCCAAGCCACGTGTTACAACAGCGTGGCTTCACAGTAAAAGAGTGCGGGTACTAGACTGGCCTGCCTGTAGTCCAGACCTGTCTCCCATTGAAAATGTGTGGTGCATTCTGAAGCCTAAAATACCACAACGGAGACACCGGACTGTTGAACAACTTAAGCTGTACATCAAGCTTCAAAAATTGGTCTTCTCAGTTCCCAAACATTTACTGAGTGTTGTTAAAAGGAAAGGCCATGTAACACAGTGGTAAAAATGCCCCTGTGCCAACTTTTTTGCAATGTGTTGTTGCCATTAAATTCTAATTTAATGATTATTTGCAACAAAAAAAAAAAAAGTTTCTCAGTTGGAACATTAAATATCTTGTCTTTGCAGTCTATTCAATTGAATGTAAGTTGAAAAGGATTTGCAAATCATTGTATTCTGTTTTTATTTACGAATTACACAACGTGCCAACTTCACTGGTTGTGGGTTTTGTAAGAAAAAAAAATGTTGAAATAGGTCATTAATACGACATGTATTCCCATAATGAGCGTACATAAACAACTGCAAAGGAATCTCCTTAATGTGCGACTATTACGGGTCCATGGCGAGAGGGGCTGTCATGTGAGGAGACACACACCATTAAGAGCCAAACAGCTGTGTCTGATCAGACTTTTACACAGCCCGCTGCTTTTGTCATGTCAGTGAAGGTGGCGGCTTGTCCTTGTCCACTGGAGCGAGTATTTGCACCGTGGAAAGGCGGCCCAGGGCAGGTTGTGCGCTTCACTCATCCGTGTAAGTGTAACATAATCAAACGCAAAGGCAGCGCCGCGCGTTTTCAAGGCCTGGTGAGCCAGCACTTTGCGGGTCCGTGGTTCACGCCGGTGCGACCTCGCTAAGGTGCTATAGAGACGTAGAGAACTGGTACGGTCTTACCAACACAGCTTGTCAGTTTGCAGTCCTTGCAAAGTTCAAGGTTCAAGGTGCTTTTATTAGTGTTCATTCTTTAACATGCACAAGACATATAAGAACTGAAATGACGTATTCGGCACAGTCCCGAGCAGACATACATTACAGGGAGACAAGAACAGAACCGCCAACAGCACCTTAAAAAAGGTGGGAAACAGGTGATATTGGGGAAGGGTGGGGTAGAGTAAAAAAATATTCAGTCAAAGGCTGGACTCCCGGGAGGGGGTCCAGACTGAGGCCAGGGGAAAAAAACTCATAGCCATAGCACACATAAACTTGAAGTGAAGTGAATTACATTTATATAGCACTTTTCTCTAGTGCAGGGATGTCCAAAGTGCGGCCCGGGGGCCATTTGCGGCCCGCAGGTAATTTTTTAACGGCCCCACGGCACATTCTAAAAATACGATCAAAAAAAATAAAAAACATAAAAAGTGGTATAAAAGAGTAAACAGGTGACAATAAAATGTTGCTATGTTGACTCTAATAACACTAAGCCAAACTTGCCAACCCTCCCGTTTTTAGCGGGAGAATCCCGATATTCAGCGCCTCTCCCGACAACCTCCCGGCAGAGATTTTCTCCCGACAAACTCCCGGTGTTCAGCCGGAGCTGGAGGCCACGCCCCCTCCAGCCCAATGCGGACCTGAGACTGAGTGGGGACAGCCTGTTCTCACGTCCGCTTTCCCACAAAATAAACAGCTTGCCTGCCCAAAGACGTCATAACATCTAGGGCTTTTATAGAGTGCACAACTGCGCACACAACAAGGAGACGAAGCAGAGGAACGAGGAAATTACTGACATATACTCATCATGAACGGAGAAGTTAAACAGGACAATACTGCCATCTAATGGATAGCCACTGGAACACTGAAATTCAAGTATTTTTTTTTTTCTATGTAAATAAAATAAAATTAAAAAAATATATATATAGCTAGAATTCACTGAAAGTCAAGTATTTCATACATATATATATATATATATATTTTCATATATATATATATATATATATATATATATATATATATATATATATATATTTATATATATATATATGAAATATATATGAAATATATATATATATATATATATATATATATATATATATATATATATATATATATATATATATATATATATATATATATATATATATATATATATATATATATGAAATAT
Source organism: Entelurus aequoreus (assembly GCF_033978785.1). Lineage (NCBI taxonomy): Eukaryota > Metazoa > Chordata > Actinopteri > Syngnathiformes > Syngnathidae > Entelurus > Entelurus aequoreus. The sequence goes on along the minus strand of NC_084731.1, from coordinate 22,666,354 downwards.
ATAGGAAATACTCGAGTTGGTGAATTCTAGCTGTAAATAACCACGCCCCCAACCACGCCCCCCGCCAGCAAACAACCCCCCCACCCCCGACCAAGCCCCCACCCCCCCACCTCCCGATATTGGAGGTCTCAAGGTTGGCAAGTATGCACTAAGCTGTCATGCAGGCTGTTTCTTTCTTTAAAAGATAATAATGAATAAAAAACAATGTTATTATGAATTATTGACCTATTCAAGGCTCCAATTAGGTCACATTAAATATTCCACTTTGAGATATTTTTTGGGGAAAATGTTGCATATTTTGTGTTTGCCATATAAAAAACGGTATATTTTTTTTATTTAAAGAAGGGCCTAAAATGAACAAACAAGGAACATAATAAACAACAATACAAGTTATAATTGACGGATAGATCTGAAGTTGATCTCGAGACTATTGTGTAAACAGTTTTTTAAAAAATTACGATTTATTTTTTTAACACTTTACTGAGCAGGACCCTTTTGGATCCCCAATAATTTTAGTGGGACTTTTATTTATTTTTTAAGTGTCATTGCTCAAAAAATAATAATACATTAAAATCAATGTTGTTATGAGTTATGTTATGAGTTCCAATTATTATATAATCTGAAATGTTCCACTTTAAAATTTTATTGGGGGAAAATATTTCATATTTTGTGTTTTTTCCATAAAAAAATGGGTTTTCTTTGACAAAAAGGGCATACAACTTAAATCTAAAAAACAAAACAAAAAAAACGTTATATTGACAGATATACCTAATGTTGATCTAGATATTTAAACTTTGAATAATAATAAGAATAATAATAATAATAATAATAATAATACTAAATAATGACATTTTTTTTTTTTTTTTTTTACCTAAACCCTTTGGAGTCCCCGGTATCAAGCCTGAGTGGAGGCCTAAATGTATATTTTTTATACATATATTGTATTGGTTTTTAAAATAAAAAATATCAAAATGGCCCCCGCTTGCTTTGATTTTTCAGTGTGCGGCCCTCAGTGGAAAAAGTTTGGACACCCCTGCTCTAGTGACTCAAAGCGCTTTACATAGTGAAACCCAATATCTAAGTTACCTTTAAACCAGTGTGGGTGGCACTGGGAGCAGGTGGGTAAAGTGTCTTGCCCAAGGACACAACGGCAGTGAGTAGGATGGCGGAAGCGGGAATCGAACCTGGAACCCTCACGTTGCTGGCACGGCCCCTATACCAACCGAGATATGCCCCCCCATGATGTTACATATAATCACAAAACTTGCAACAGAGGGGAGGGGAGTGGGAGCAATGGTGGCCGGCTGCAGCTAAAAAGCGCTACTCAGCCGTCCAAAGTGAGCACTAATTACAACTGATCTGAAAAATAAATGATTGTGTGAAACTAGCCCCAGGCTTTGTCTGTGGCCCCATTTTGGTTCTCAGGCTCGTTACTGAGAGTTTGGTTATGTGTGGGTTTTCCGCTGTGTTTGTGTTTATTTCCTGTCAGCGTTCTTATTTTGGTTCCATTTCCTGCATGTCTCCCTGACCGCTAGTTTCCTTCACCTGTCCCTGATTGGCAGCCTGGCACACCTGGTCGCGCGGCGACAAATTTAATGTAAAGACAGAATGTGATGTGGTCAATGAAATGTGATCATAAATGTGTCATGTTTCCCTTGACAACATAGTGTAAGGTAGAGATTAACTGATTCATTTAGGATTAGTCCATAACAATAGTTGTAATAATACATCATTATTATTAGAGATGTCCGATAATGGCTTTTTATACCGATATCCGATATTCCGATATTGTCCAACTCTTAATTACCGATTCCGATATCAACCGATACCGATATATACAGTCGTGGAATCAACACATTATTATGCCTACTTTTGTTGTGATGCCCCGCTGGATGCATTAAACAATGTAACAAGGTTTTCCGAAATAAATCAACTCAAGTTATGGAAAATGTTCTCCCAAAATGTGTTTGTCATTCTCGTTTGGTGTGGGTTCACAGTGTGGCGCATATTTGTAACAGTGTTAAAGTTGTTATTCACCCTCAGTGTGACCTGTATGGCTGTTGACCAAGTATGCCTTTCATTCACTTGTGTGTGTGAAAAGCCGTAGATATTGTGTGATTGGGCCGGCACGCAAAGGCGGTTTCTTTAAGGTTTATTGGCGCTCTGTACTTCTCCCTACGTCCGTGTACACAGCGCCGTTTTAAAAAGTCATACATTTTACTTTTTGAAACCGATACCGATATTTTCCAATATCACATTTTAAAGCATTTATCGGCCGATAATATCGGCAATCCGATATTATCGGACATCTCTAATAGGGGACGGTGTGGCGAAGTTGGTAGAGTGGCTGTGCCAGCAATCGGAGGGTTGCTGGTTACTGGGGTTCAATCCCCACCTTCTACCACCCTAGTCACGTCCGTTGTGTCCTTGGGCAAGACACTTCACCCTTGCTCCTGATGGGTGCTGGTAGCGCCTTGCATGGCAGCTCCCTCCATCAGTGTGTGAATGTGTGTGTGAATGGGTGAATGTGGAAATACTGTCAAAGCGCTTTGAGTACCTTGAAGGTAGAAAAATGCTATACAAGTATAACCCATTTATTATTTATTTATAACAATATTTATAATATTACATCATTATTATAATTATTATAACGAGTGCATATTTAGCCTGCTGTCTTTAAAAACGAGTGACACCTCTATTTCCAACTTTAATCTAGGGTCCTTGAACGCACTACAATAATGCCATGCAAAAAGTGAAATGTAAACATAACTGTCCAATGCTGCCACAAATAGATTTGTCATGTTTTACCTTACTGCTTCTCAAATGCAGATGAGATAGGCTCTAGCACACCCCCCGCGACCACGAAAGGGACAAGCGGTAGAAAATGGATGGATGGATGGTTCTCAAACGTCTGTGTTGAGTGAGGAGTGAAGTGTTAGACCAGCAGGAATGAACCATTTTGCATGTTTTCTTAATTTGATTCAAGCAACCTTATTATTGAAGTTTGACAGCAAAATATATTTTATTTCAACTTTTGGTCTTAATGCGGCTGGTTGTCCTGGTTGTCCTCATCGACCTCTACCATCCCGGGCCAATACAGTTCTGCAATTACCTAACGCCTATATTATAGAAAGCTTGCATCCACTTTTTGTTAACATGTCAACACCTGCTATATGTTTGGGAAAGGCTTGATTTCAAATGCACAAACAATTAAGTGTTAAAAGTGTTTGGCAGCACTGCTATCCTGTATAAATTCCGAACAGACCGCGTGGGCGATGAAAACATGTTTATTTTTTGTCGAATAAATGAGATCCAAAATCAAAGTCTGTTCTCAGTTAGAGCTTGTGGAGTTGCCGTCTGTCTTCCAGTTTCCAAAATTGGAAAGTCGTGACACTGCCCAACAGTTTATCAATAAATGTATTATATTTTAGTCTTTTTTTCATATATTGTGTGTCAGTGTATTTTTTTGGGTTGTTTAATTTTTGTATCATAAATAGGAATTTAAAAACCAAAAACATTTATTGTAGCAAAGAAACAGTGTGGTGTTGTATCCTGCGTTTTTATATAAAAAATATACTTACCTGTGGTCATCTGGTCGTTGTGACACTGGATACAACACCACACTGTTTTTTTCCGTAGTCTTGTCTTTAAATATCAACTTCTGGTCCTGGTGTCGATATTTGAAAAAAATAACATCTGTTTTTGGTCCTTTTTTGTGTTTCTTCTACCTGGTAATTTTCATTTTAGTTATATTGAATCTAAAATGAAAATCAAAACATTTTTTTATACGGAATCTTAATTTATCTAGTTATTACATTTCGACACTAAAAAGAACATTTGTTTTTCACATCCCATTCGTAAAAAGAAAATTTACCTGACCAAAAAATACACTTAGGTCTGTGTACCTTCCGTTCATTCTATTTCCAGTTCTGAAACGCAAATCAAAAAACAAAATGATGTTTTTCGATTTTTATTATGTATGGCAGATTTTAAAACACGCAAAAAAAGGGTTGATTTTCATTAAAATATTGCCATAAAATTGGATTTTGTGCTGTTTTGCTTTTTACGGATTTGTATTTTTTCCAGATAAACACAAAAATCCTATTTATGTTTATCCAAAATGCAAAAAATGTTTGGTTATCTGTGTGATGACAAATTGAACCGGAAGCAGTATTTTAACTTTAGTTTTTAGCATAACGGTCCGTGTATTGTATTTCGAATTCTCTAATGCGAATGAAAAAAATTATTTTGGGCCATTTTTTCTATTTTCATTTCCGAATAAAAAGTTGGAAAACTATTTAATCACACTTTTTCAAAACGACTTTAGGACTCCTGCTCAACAAAGATGTTATCATTATGCTAGCAACATGCTAAACGCGAAGGAAAAGCTAAAATACTGCTTCCGGTTCAATTTGTCATAACGCGGATAAACACGTATTTTTGCATTTTGGATTAACATAAATTGGATTTTTGTGTTTATCTGGAAAAAAAAAATCCATAAAAGGAAAACAGCACAAAATCAAATTTTATTGTAATATTTTAATGAAAATCAACCCTTTTTTGTTTGTTTTCAAAACTGCCAGAAAGAATAAAAAGTGAAAAACGGCCCTACCTTTGTTTTTTTATTTGCGTTTCAGAATTGGAAATAGAATGAACGGAAGGTACACAGACCCACTTACCAAGTCAAGTCAAGTCAAGTCAACTTTATTTAAATAGCACATTTTCAACAACTGTTTAGATTGCACCAAAGTGCTTTACAGGTTAAAAAAGCATGGAGCAAACAAAAAACAAACAAAAAAAAAAACAAAACAAAAAAAAACAAAAAAAAAAAACACTGTCGTACCTGTTTATTTTGTACAGACAACTTTTCTAAGGATTCAGTTGTCAAACAAAATATTTACCCAAATTTTGCCATGGTTTTTTCAGGGTCAAACAATGCGCGAAAAAGTTTACGTGAAATAGAAGACGTGCAAACCGGATAGCATATGCAAAGCTGATCTACTAAGTCAAGGGTGTCCAAACTACGACCCGCGGGCGTCTTCAATTTGGCCCACGAAACAGCAAATTAGTGTGAGCGCAATAAACAATTAGGCCAGGAACAGTGTTGTCATATATTACAAATAGCCAGCGGCCTGATAGTTACCATATTGTCACCATCTGGTGGCCAACGAAAGTACCTTATGTCTGTGATTATTGATAACATGTCCCGCACTGTGTTTTACTTATATGACCTAATCCAAACAACCTTCCCTAGTCATGGTGGGGAAAAAATTAAATTAAACAAGCGCAAAAATTCAACAAACATGGTCACATAAAACAACTTGCTCATTGAACTTTGTGGATATTCTAAAACAACATCCAATCAGCATAAAAAAAAATACAAGAGATGATGGGAAAAATGCAAAACACTCTCTTCACCCTTATCCATGTTTGGCGCATTTAAGCTGCTTCATATTTCTGATTGATTAAAGAAATTTGAGGAGGTCGTCACCAAAGTAAACAAGATAGGAGTCAAATTTACACGTACTCTTAATAACCAATTATAATAATTAATAATTATAAATCCATTATTATAATAACATATATATATATATATATATATATATATATATATATATATATATATATATATATATATATATATATATATATATATATATATATATATATATATATATATATATATATATATATATATATATATATATATTTTTTTTTTTTCTGAAGTGTTCCTGAGCCCATGTGGTTTACACACTGTCGGTTTTTGATGCAGTACCGCCTGAGGGATCGATGGTCCATAATATCATCGCTTACATGCAGTGATTTCTACAGATTCTCTGAACCTTTTGATGATATTCCAGACCGTAGATGCTCCTTGCAATAGCTCGTTGAGAAATGTTGTTCTTAAACTGTTCGACAATTTGCTCACACATTTGTTGACAAAGTGGTGACCCTCGCCCCATCCTTGTTTGTGAATGACTGAGCATTTCATGGAAGCTGCTTTTATACCCAATCATGGCACCCACCTGTTCCCAATTAACCTGTTCACCTGTGGTATGTTCCAAATAAGTCTTTTTTGCCACTTGTGCCAGCTTTTTTGAAATGTGTTGCAGGCATCAAATTCCAAATGAGCTACTATTTGCAAAAAATAACAACGTTTCTCAGTTCCAACGTTAAGTATCTTGTCTTTGCAGTCTATTCAATTGAATTTAGGTTGAAAAGGATTTGCAAGTCATTGTATTCTGTTTTTATTTACCATTTACACAACGTGCCAAACTTCACTGGTTTTGGGTTTTTTACATTTAAAAGAGTCCGTAGCTTCGCATATTGAAATTAAGTTTGTAAAAAAAAGACTACAGCTGAGTAAAAACACTGTAAGATAGTTCCACTTAACAGCGTTCTTTAAGCGCACGTGCACTAATAGTACACGCAAAATTGTAGTTTGCACACACTATTTAGGGACAGAGTCCCTTTGGGACAGAGGACCCAATTGTATTTCTAGCGTTTTATATTATTATTAGGGCCCGCACGGCCCATTATAAAAGGAATCCCAACGGGAGTCCTTTTGCAATGGGACGAAAGGACCTATTGAAATTGTAAGGTTTTATTATTATTCTTTCTTTCTTATTATTCTTCCGCAGCTTTGCGCACTAATTTGACCCCCTTAACATGCTTCAAAACTCACCAAATTTGACACACACATCAAAAAACGCGAACAAAACTGTTTAGTCAAAAAACCAAACCCCAAAAATTTAAATTGCGCTCTAGCGCCCCCTAGAAAAAACAAAAAACAAACTGCCTGTAACTCCCACTAGGAAGGTCGGAGAGACATAAAACAAAAACCTCTATGTAGGTCTCACTTAGACCTACATTTCATTATTATTATTATTCCGGCGCCTCTTTGAGCTGTAATTTGACCCCCTTAACATGCTTCAAAACTCACCAAATTGGACACACACATCAGGACTGGCGAAAATTGCGATCTAATCAAAAAACCAAACCCCAAAACTCAAAATTGCGCTCTAGAAAACACAGACAAAACTGCCTGTAACTCCCAGTAGGAATGTCGCAGAGACATGAAACAAAAACCTCTATGTAGGTCTCACTTAGACCTATATTTCTTACACTGACAACCCCCAGCCAAAATCAACAGGAAGTTTGCAATTCCCCCTTCAAAACAAAAGTTGTGTAAAAACAGTCACCTTTTTTCAAACATTATCTCCTCTGAGCGCGTTTGTCGTGTCGGCTTCAAATTAGCACAGGAGAGAGATTGAACCCTTTTGATTAAAAGTTGATGAAAGAGTTTTAATTACTGCTCCGGTTTAGATTTTATGAGCCCTCAAAGTCGGTCCTGTCCAGCGCTGCTTGTAACTTTAATTACACCCGATTGTAGCTGAGATAGGCTCCAGCACCCCCCGCGACCCCGAAGGGAATAAGCGGTAGAAAATGGATGGATGGATGGATCCTAGTACAGGGGTCGGCAACCCAAAATGTTGAAAGAGCCATATTGGACCACAAATACAAAAATGTAATCGATCTGGAGCCGCAAACAATTAAAACACTTATATAAGTGTTATAATGATGGCAACACGTGTAAGTGGCTAAATAGCTATATTAGCCTACTATCAAAATGATAGTAGGCAGACTGACGCAAATCTTCGTTGACAGAAATGTTGAAATGTATTATTTATTCTACAGATTTTTACAACATTGGAAAACATTAGTAAAACTTCAGAGGACATAAGTATAGGAAATTAAATTAGCTCAAATATACCTACAAACGAGGCATGATGCAATGTGTACATACAGCTAGCCTAAATAGCATGTTAGCATGCATTAGCTT